>NW_019276835.1:979-1188 GCF_002738345.1 Cucurbita maxima | reverse complement strand
GTTCATGCAAATTTGAGATTACCAAATTTTGACACTCAAGCATCCAAGTTTGAGTTAACCAAATTTTGACACTCAAAATTCCTCTCAAATTTGTAGGGTTTATTTGGGAAGCATGCAAGTTTGGTTAAACCAAATTTTGACACTTCAAAATTCCACTTACTCAAACATTGATTTTCTATTAAATGAAGTCAACATTTTATTTTTTTTTT
>NW_019276835.1:0-971 GCF_002738345.1 Cucurbita maxima | reverse complement strand
GGTTTATTTGGGAAGCATGCAAGTTTGGTTAAACCAAATTTTGACACTTCAAAATTCCACTTACTCAAACATTGATTTTCTATTAAATGAAGTCAACATTTTATTTTTTTTTTTATTTTATCTCAACATATGAATTTCGTGGTATGAATTTTCCAGAGAGCGTAAAAGGAAAACGATGTATCTCATATACTTTTTTCCTCCCACTAAGTATTTTAGACGGTTGGGTATACTTATTACTTAGGTATATTCTCATATACTTTTTTCCTCCCACTAAGTATTTTAGACGGTTGGGTATACTTATTACTTAGGTATATTCTGGCTAATTAAATATAACTCAAGTCTAGGTGATTTTTCTAAAACTTGTATCACTTAAGCATTCTCATAAAACTGGGCTAAATAAACTCAAGTACTGGTCCGATCTCCAGGTAGTAGGTGTTCCGTAAACCGTCAACTTAAGTACCTCTAGCCTTAGACAAGATCGTGTCAGGTGAGCTTTCTTGTAACTGCAATTTTGTAAGACATCGACCTATTTTAACTATTAAAATTGATCGTGCTTGGTTCTTAAACCTAAGTGAGCATGCACTTATATTTATTATAGATTTTAACGTCTATCTCGTTTTATGAAATTGAAAATAACCTATAACATGCATCTAAAATGCTTTATATAACAATTATATAATCATCCATTCCATGCAATAATATAAGAATTTATATCTATCACTCATGGAACCCTCAACATGCATATTATAAATTATAACACTTATAACATACTTGGAATGCATGAAACATGCTTAGCCTATAGTGGGATTTTAAAAAAATATGACATACTTTATGCATATACATCTTCTATTTAATTCAAACATACATTCATAATGCATAATTAATTAAACACGCTAAAGTTGATTGGTTTTGGCATTTTAAAACAAGCAATTAACTAAATTATTACATTAATCATTAAAAATAACTTGAAC
>NW_019276834.1:0-1188 GCF_002738345.1 Cucurbita maxima | reverse complement strand
AACAAAACTTTCAAAAATGTGGACCGTGACTCGGTTTTTTAAGCACGTACTAAAAACTTCCCTGTTCGGGTTTCCGAAGAAGGGTTCGATTTGACGAACTCTTTTACTTTTTTATGCACTCCGTTTCCTAGAAATAATATTCTAAATCATCAAGCCTTACCATTCCTCACAAAAATTTCGAAAAACGTCGACCGTGACTCGGTTTTTTAGCACGTACTATGCCTTACCATTCCTCACAAAAATTTCGAAAAACGTCGACCGTGACTCGGTTTTTTAGCACGTACTATAAACATCCCTGTTTGGATTTACGAAGAAGGGTTCGATTTAAAGTACTCTTTGACTGTTTTATGCACTCTGTTTCTTAGAAATAATATTCTAAATCATCAAGCCTTATCATTCCTCACAAAAATTTCGAAAAACGTCGACCGTGACTCGGTTTTTTAGCACGTACTAAAAACTTCCCTGTTTGGGTTTTCGAAGAAGGGTTCGATTTAAAGTACTCTTTGACTGTTTTATGCACTCCGTTTCTTAGAAATAATATTCTAAATCATCAAGCCTTATCAATCCAAACAAAACTTTCGAAAAATGTGGACCGTGACTCAGTTTTTTAAGCACGTACTAAAAACTTCCCTGTTCGGGTTTCCGAAGAAGGGTTCGATTTGACGAACTCTTTTACTCTTTTATGCACTCCGTTTCTTAGAAATAATATTCTAAATCATCAAGCCTTATCATTCCTCACAAAAATTTCGAAAAACGTCGACCGTGACTCGGTTTTTTAGCACGTACTAAAAACATCCCTGTTTGGGTTTCCGAAGAAGGGTTTGATTTAAAGTACTCTTTGACTGTTTTATGCACTCTGTTTCTTAGAAATAATATTCTAAATCATCAAGCCTTATCATTCCAAACAAAACTTTCAAAAATGTGGACCGTGACTCGGTTTTTTTAGCACGTACTAAAAACTTCCCTGTTCGGGTTTCCGAAGAAGGGTTCGATTTGACGAACTCTTTTACTGTTTTATGCACTCCGTTTCTTAGAAATAATATTCTAAATCATCAAGCCTTATCATTCCTCACAAAAATTTCGAAAAACGTCGACCGTGACTCGGTTTTTTAGCACATACTAAAAACATCCCTGTTTGGGTTTCCGAAGAAGGGTTTGATTTAAAGTACTCTTTGACTGTTTTATGCA
>NW_019276833.1:0-1188 GCF_002738345.1 Cucurbita maxima | reverse complement strand
TTAGTTTAGTCTTGATGATTTAGAATAGGATGTCGAAGAAACGGAGTGTAGAAAAATAGTACTTAAAATCGAAACCCTAATTTGTGTACTCTAATCCTGGACGTTTGAACCACGTGATAAAAAAACTAAGTAGCGGTCGGCGTTTTTCGAAATTCCTGATCAGAGTGATCGGGAATAATGATTTAAAAATAGAATTTTGAAGAAATGGAGTGCATAAAACAGTAAAAGAGTGCTGTAAATCGATTCCCTAACCTGGTTAGTTAGACGTACGTGCTAAAAAAACCGTGTCACGGTCGACGTTTCTCGAAATTTCTGTTGGGAATGTTTAGTTTAGTCTTGATGATTTAGAATAGAATGTCGATGAAACGGAGTGTAGAAAAATAGTGCTTAAAATCGAAACCCTAATTTGTGAACCCTAATCCTGGACGTTTGAACCACGTGATAAAAAAACTGAGTAGCGGTCGCCGTTTTTCGAAATTCCTGCTCGGAGTGATCGGGAATAATGATTTAAAACTAGAATTTTGAAGAAATGGAGTGCATAAAACAGTAAAAGAGTGCTATAAATCGATTCCCTAACCTGGTTAGTTAGACGTACGTGCTAAAAAAACCGTGTCACGGTCGACGTTTCTCGAAATTTCTGTTGGGAATGTTTAGTTTAGTCTTGATGATTTAGAATAGGATGTCGAAGAAACGGAGTGTAGAAAAATAGTGCTTAAAATCGAAACCCTAATTTGTGTACCCTAATCCTGGACGTTTGAACCACGTGATAAAAAAACTGAGATGCTGTCGGCATTTCTCAAAATTCCTGCTCGGAGTGATCGGGAATAATGATTTAAAATAGAATTTTGAAGAAATGGAGTGCATAAAACAGTAAAAGAGTGCTATAAATCGATTCCCTAACCTGGTTAGTTAGACGTACGTGCTAAAAAAACCATGTCACGGTCGACGTTTCACGAAATTTCTGTTGGGAATGTTTAGTTTAGTCTTGATGATTTAGAATAGGATGTCGATGAAACGGAGTGTAGAAAAATAGTGCTTAAAATCGAAACCCTAATTTGTGAACTCTAATCCTGGACGTTTGAACCACGTGATAAAAAAACTGAGTAGCGGTCGCCGTTTTTCGAAATTCCTGCTCGGAGTGATCGGGAATAATGATTTAAAAATAGAATTTTGAAGAAATGGAGTGCA
>NW_019276832.1:0-1188 GCF_002738345.1 Cucurbita maxima | reverse complement strand
GTCCTCGTGTTGCACCCCTTTTTTTCTTTCAATTTCTCCCAGTTCTTTTCTTTCTTTCTCTACAAATGAGAACCTCCCACGCTCACGCCCATCGCGTTTGGATCATGCCGCCCCGCATGCGTTAAATACGATTTTGTGCGCATGGCATGTCGGGTGCGATCATACCAGCACTAATGCACCGGATCCCATCAGAACTCCGCAGTTAAGCGTGCTTGGGCGAGAGTAGTACTAAGTTGGGTGACCACTTGGGAAGTCCTCGTGTTGCACCCCTTTTTTTCTTTCAATTTCTCCCAGTTCTTTTCTTCATTTCTCTACAAATGAGAACCTCCCCCGCTCACGCCCATCGCGTTTGGATCATGCCGCCCCGCATGCCTTAAATCCGATTTTGTGCGCATGGCATGTCGGGTGCGATCATACCAGAACTAATGCACCGGATCCCATCAGAACTCCGCAGTTAAGCGTGCTTGGGCGAGAGTAGTACTAAGTTGGGTGACCACTTGGGAAGTCCTCGTGTAGCACCCCTTTTTTTCTTTCAATTTCTCCCAGTTCTTTTCTTTCTTTCTCTACAAATGAGAACCTCCCCCGCTCACGCCCATCGCGTTTGGATCATGCCGCCCCGCATGCGTTAAATCCGATTTTGTGCGCATGGCATGTCGGGTGCGATCATACCAGCACTAATGCACCGGATCCCATCAGAACTCCGCAGTTAAGCGTGCTTGGGCGAGAGTAGTACTAAGTTGGGTGACCACTTGGGACGTCCTCGTGTTGCACCCCTTTTTTTCTTTCAATTTCTCCCAGTTCTTTTCTTTCTTTCTCTACAAATGAGAACCTCCCCCGCTCACGCCCATCGCGTTTGGATCATGCCGCCCCGCATGCGTTAAATCCGATTTTGTGCGCATGGCATGTCGGGTGCGATCATACCAGCACTAATGCACCGGATCCCATCAGAACTCCGCAGTTAAGCGTGCTTGGGCGAGAGTAGTACTAAGTTGGGTGACCACTTGGGAAGTCCTCGTGTTGCACCCCTTTTTTTCTTTCAATTTCTCCCAGTTCTTTTCTTTCTTTCTCTACAAATGAGAACCTCCCACGCTCATGCCCATCGCGTTTGTATCATGCCGCCCCGCATGCGTTAAATCCGATTTTGTGCGCATGGCATGTCGAGTGCGATCATACCAGCACTAATGCACC
>NW_019276831.1:0-1188 GCF_002738345.1 Cucurbita maxima | reverse complement strand
TTTTTTTTGATGGGATGAGAACTAAGGAAGAAATACTAAGTTGTTCTAGCTTAAACGGATAAATCTCATAAAAATTAGTGTATCTTGTATTTAAAGATGAGAAATGAATTTGGAGATTCTGATAGTTCCGAAGGAGTTTCAAGTTAATAATGAATTATTAAAAAATAAATATTTATTATTGAACATGTTCGTATGTTGTACAAAATGATGGACAATTTATTATATATCAAACCATATGTATTTTATTAATTCATAAAAATAAGTACTAAATTAATCAAAGATATCAAGAAAAAGACTATCCTTACAAAAAGAGTTGTTATAAACCAGTTCTTGATAGATATAAACCAGTTTTAGATAAATTCTAATTTGTTTCAATTCTAGAAATAGAAATGATATCCATAGAAATACATAATTTTACAATGCAAATAAGAAAAACTTGTGATCAAGTTTTAGATAAATTCAAGTAACAAACATGTTGATAGATATAAAAATAAATTCAAGTTCTTTCTCTGGCCTAATTATCAATTGGAAGATTTAGCTCGTATGAACTGTTATTGGTTTGATAACAATAAACCAGTCATTTTAGTATGGTAAGGATCCATGTGTCCATGAAAACTAGTTAATGCTATACTTTTCTTATATTGACCCTAATATCTCTCAATCAAATGCATTAGTTGAAAATGTATTTCATATTTTTCTTTTATCCTTTTCTTTTTTGGAATAGTCTTATGTCTCCATTCCATTTGAAAATTGATATTTTGTTGGGTAATTTTAAACTCATTATTTTTGTTTGTTCATTCCACCTAATTTGTAAAAAAGGAAAAAATCATACCACTAAACCAAATGCCCTTATAGTGGATCTATCATTTTTAGTTGCCCGTGTGTATATGTTTTCCGCACCTCAATATATGAAATTTATCAACATATTTTTGTGCTTTAGAACCTATTATTATTGTCATGTTAACTTCACATGATCTATCACACAGTTGAAGCAGCATTGCCACTAGAGTCCATGCATTCTTTTAGGATAGATATGTTAAAAATTAGGCCCTTTTGATAATTATTTTATTTTTTTCAAAATTATGTATTTTATCTTTTTATTAAAAAAAACATTTGAATTTTAAGCAAAATTTCACTCCAAACTAAGTTTTTGAAAAATATTTTTATTTTTATTTTTTTTATTTTAGT
>NW_019276830.1:0-1189 GCF_002738345.1 Cucurbita maxima | reverse complement strand
TATCAATATATATGACACGTGCAGAACCACAGGGCACGTGTCAACATCAAATATAACCATGCCGATAGTAAGGTCACTTACCTGGCTCGCTTAAGTCGTTGTCACAAATATATATTTAATGAAAGTTGGATTCCATCCTTTGAAATCTGAGTCAACCTATATGAGCTCATGACATCTGTTTCAAGTTTGAACTCTATAAAATTATTTCCCTAATTTACATTGGCCATGGTAAAGGCCATCGTAAAATTTTGATATTTTCTGTTAGACAATTTAAAGGAGCTCACTGCCCCCGATATAAATTCTGATCTTTTCTGTTAGACGAGATTTAAAGGAGCTCACTGCCCCTCTGATATTTCATGTTTTATTGTTAAATACTGATTAACAAATTTTTCCTCAATCTCCCTCCCTCTCTCGTTATTTTCATCCTATAAATAGGTTTTTCAATTGTGTAAACAGATATTACTGAGCTAACAAAAATCTAATCAATTGTATATGAGATCTGATTATTACATGTTAAGATATGAAAGAAGATTTGATCCTAGATTAATTTCTTATAACCATAACTATAGAGGAAAAGGAAATCTGAGATAGGATTTTATTGTAATATCTGACAAAAATCTCTAAATCTCCAATATGTTGAAAGTCATTTTACTTTTTCTCAAATCTAACTATTTTTTTTTTCAGTTTCTTTCGTTTTTTGCAGTTGGAATGGGTCGAGTAGAGATAATTGTGGGGAGCTACAAGAGGTTAGTGGAGAGAGGTGAGGAAATATATATATATATATATATATATATATATTTTAAATTCTAATTTTAATTAATTAATTAATTAATTATTATTATTATTTTAACTATTTTTTTGTTTTGTTTATTTCTTTATTTATTTTTGGGCTATTACAAAAACACTTTACGCGAAGAAAGTTAAATAGAAATAATTATAAAAATAAATAGTTAAATAATAATAATAATAAATAAATAAATAAATAAAAATAACATTTTCTCCTTCTCTCCACTAACCTCCAATTCGAGAAAAAGGAGTAAGATGGCTTTCAACATAAACAAATTGAAGATTTAGAGATTTTGGTTAGTCATTATGTAAAATCCTATCTCACATTTCCTTCTCCTTTATATCGTTTATAGTTATGGTTATAAGAAATTAATTTAGGATCAAATCTTCTTTCATATTTTAC
>NW_019276829.1:696-1189 GCF_002738345.1 Cucurbita maxima | reverse complement strand
CAAGCCTAATCATTCCCCCCAAAACTTCCAAAAAACGTCGACTGTGACTCGGTTTTTTTAGCACGTACTTCAAACGTCCCAGATTTGGGTTTACGAAGTAGGGTTCGCTTTGAAGCACACTTTTACTATTTCATGCACTCCGTTTCTTCGAAATTCTATTCTAAATCATCGAGCCTAATCATTCCCCCGAAAACTTCCAAAAAACGTCGACTGTGACTCGGTTTTTTTGGCACGTACTTCAAACATCCCAGATTTGGGTTTCCGAATTAGGGTTCGATATGAAGCACACTTTTACTGTTTCATGCACTCCGTTTCTTCGAAATTCTATTCTAAATCATCAAGCCTAATCATTCCCCCGAAAACTTCCAAAAAACGTCGACTGTGACTCGGTTTTTTTAGCACGTACTTCAAACATCCCAGATTTGGGTTTCCGTAGTAGGGTTCGATTTGAAGCACACTTTTACTGTTTTATGCACTCCGTTTCTTGGAAATT
>NW_019276829.1:0-268 GCF_002738345.1 Cucurbita maxima | reverse complement strand
GTTTCCGAAGTAGGGTTCGATTTGAAGCACACTTTTACTGTTTTATGCACTCCGTTTCTTCGAAATTCTATTCTAAATCATCAAGCCTAATCATTCCCCCGAAAACTTCCAAAAAACGTCGACCGTGACTCGGTTTTTTTAGCACGTACTTCAAACGTCCCAGATTTGGGTTTCCGAAGTAGGGTTCGATTTGAAGCACACTATTACTGTTTTATGCACTCCGTTTCTTCGAAACTCTATTCTAAATCATCAAGCCTAATCATTCCCC
>NW_019276828.1:575-1189 GCF_002738345.1 Cucurbita maxima | reverse complement strand
AGGAATGATAAGGCTTGATGATTTAGAATATTATTTCTAAGAAACGGAGTGCATAAAATAGTAAAAGTGTTCTTCAAATCGAACCCTACTACGGAAACCCAAATCTGGGAAGTTTCATTTACGTGCTCAAAAAACCGAGTCACGATCGACGTTTTTCGAATGTTTTGTGAGGAATGACACGGCTGGATGATTTAGAATATTATTTCTAAGAAACGGAGCGGATAAAAAAGTAAAAGTGTTCTTCAAATCGAACCCTACTACGTAAACCCAAATCTGGATAGTTTGAAGTACGTGCTAAAAAAACCGAGTCACGATCGACGTTTTTCGAAAGTTTTGTGAGGAATGATAAGGCTTGATGATTTAGAATATTATTTCTAAAAAACGGAGTGCATAAAACAATAAAAGAGTTCTTCAAATCGAACCCTTCTTCGGCAACCCAAATCATGGAAGTTTGAAGTACGTGTTAAAAATCTGAGTCACGATCGACGTTTTTCCAAAGTTTTGTGAGGAATGTTAAGGCTTTATGATTTAGAATATTATTTCTAAGAAACGGAGTGCATAAAACAATAAAAGAGTTCTTCAAATCGAACCCTACTACGGAAACCCAAATCTGG
>NW_019276828.1:0-247 GCF_002738345.1 Cucurbita maxima | reverse complement strand
CGAGTCACGATCGACGTTTTTCGAAAGTTTTGTGAGGAATGATAAGGCTTGATGATTTAGAATATTATTTCTCAGAAACGGAGTGCATAAAACAGTACAAGAGTTCTTCAAATCGAACCATTCTTCGGCAACCCAAATCTTGGAAGATTGAAGTACGTGTTAAAAATCTGAGTCACGATCGACGTTTTTCGAAAGTTTTGTGAGGAATGACAAGGGTTGATGATTTAGAATATTATTTCTATGAAAC
>NW_019276827.1:992-1190 GCF_002738345.1 Cucurbita maxima | reverse complement strand
CGTTTGAAGTTTGTGCTAAAAAAACCGAGTCACGGTCGACGTTTTTCGAAAGTTTTGTGAGGAATGATTAGGCATGATGATTTAGAATATAATTTCGAAGAAACAGAGTGCATAAAATAGTATAAGAAAGCTTCGAAACGAACCCTACTTAAGAATCCCAAATATGGGACGTTTGAAGTTTGTGCTAAAAAAACCGAG
>NW_019276827.1:0-762 GCF_002738345.1 Cucurbita maxima | reverse complement strand
AGAATATAATTTCGAAGAAACAGAGTGCATAAAACAGTAAAAAAATGCTTCAAATCGAACCCTACTTCGGAAACTCAAATCTGGGACGTTTGAAGTTTGTGCTAAAAAAACCGAGTCACGGTTGACGTTTTTTGAAAGTTTTGTGAGGAATGATTAGGCTTGATGATTTAGAATATAATTTTGAAGAAACAGAGTGCATAAAACAGTAAAAAAATGCTTCAAATCGAACCCTACTTCGGAAACTCAAATCTGGGACGTTTGAAGTTTGTGCTAAAAAACCCGAGTCACGGTCGACGTTTTTCGAAAGTTTTGTGAGGAATGATCAGGCTTGATGATTTATAATATAATTTCGAAGAAATAGAGTGCAGAAAACAGTAAAAAAATGCTTCAAATCGAACCCTACTTCGGAAACCCAAATCTGGGACGTTTGAAGTTTGTGCTAAAAAACCCGAGTCACGGTCGACGTTTTTCGAAAGTTTTGTGAGGAATGATTAGGCTTGATGATTTAGAATATAATTTCGAAGAAACAGAGTGCATAAAACAGTAAAAAACTGCTTCAAATCGAACCCTACTTCGGAAACCCAAATCTGGGACGTTTGAAGTTTGTGCGAAAAAAACCGAGTCACGGTCGACGTTTTTTCGAAAGTTTTGTGAGGAATGATTAGGCTTGATGATTGAGAATATAATTTCGAAGAAACAGAGTGCATAAAAAAGTAAAAAAATGCTTCAGATCAAACCCTACTTCGGAAACTCAAATCTGGG
>NW_019276826.1:0-1190 GCF_002738345.1 Cucurbita maxima | reverse complement strand
TTAAATCATCAGGCCTAATCATTCCCCACAAAAGTTTTGGAAAACATTCACAGTTACAAGTTTTTTATAGCACGTGTTTCAAAAGCCCACATTCGGGGTTTACGAAACAGGGTTTCAATTTTAAGCAACTTTTTCCTGCTTTATACACTCCGTTTCTTCGACCCCCTATTAGAAATCATCATGCCTAATCATTCGCCATAAAAGTTTTGAGAAACATGGATAGTTACTCGGTTTTTTTAGCACGTTTTTCTAACGTCCCGGTTTGGGGTTTGCGAATTAGGGTTACGATTTCATGCACTATTTTTACTGCTTTATACACTCTCTTTCTTCGACATTCTTTTGTAAAAAATCATGCTTAATCACTCCCCATAAAAGTTTCTTAAAATATGGACTGTTACTCGGTTTTTTTAGCACCTGTCGGTTTGTCATTTGTTAATTAGGCTTTCGATTTTAAGAAATTGATTGCTGCTTTATACACTCCGTTTCTTAAATTTTAAATCATCATGCCTAATCATTCCCCACAAAAGTTTTGGAAAACATTACACTCCGTTTCTTAAATTTTAAATCATCATGCCTAATCATTCCCCACAAAAGTTTTGGAAAACATTCAACTCCGTTTCTTAAATTTTAAATCATCATGCCTAATCATTCCCCACAAAAGTTTTGGAAAACATTCAAAGTTACTCGTTTTTTATAGCACGTGTTTCAAAAGCCCACGTTCGGGGTTTACGAAACAGTGTTTCAATTTTAAGCACATTTTTCTTGCTTTATACACTCCGTTTCGTCTACCCTCTATTAGAAATCATCATAACTAATCATTCGTCATAAAAGTTTTGAGAAACATGGATAGTTACTCGGTTTTTTTAGCACGTTTTTCAAACGTCCCGGTTTGGGGTTTGCGAATTAGGGTTACGATTTCAAGCACTATTTTACTGCTTTATACACTCTCTTTCTTCGACATTCTTTTGTAAAAAATCATGCTTAATCACTCCCCTTAAAAGTTTGTTAAAATATGGACTGTTACTCGGTTTTTTTATTACGTGAAGGTTTGACGTTTGTGAAGTAGGCTTTCGATTTAAAGAAATTTATTGCTGCTTCCTCCGTTTCTTACATTTTAAATCATCTGGCCTAATCATTCCCCACAAAAGTTTTGGAAAACATTCATAGTTACTCGTTTTTTATAGCACGTG
>NW_019276825.1:995-1191 GCF_002738345.1 Cucurbita maxima | reverse complement strand
GAAGTTTGAAGTACGTGCTAAAAGAACCGAGTCACGATCGTCGTTTTTCGAAAGTTTTGTGAGGAATGATGAGACTTGATGATTTAGAATATTATTTCTAAGAAACAGAGTGCGTAAAACCGTAAACTGAGTTCTTCAAACCGAACCCTACTTCGGAAACCCAAATCGTGGAAGTTTGAAGTACGTGCAAAAAAAA
>NW_019276825.1:0-539 GCF_002738345.1 Cucurbita maxima | reverse complement strand
TCGTTTTTCAAAAGTTTTGTGTGGAATGATAAGGCTTGATGATTTATCATATTATTTCTAAGAAACGGAGAGAATAAAACCGTCAAAAGAGTTCTTCAAATCGAACCCTACTTCGGAAACCAAAATCGTGGAAGTTTGAAGTACGTGCTAAAAAAACCGAGTCACGATCGTCGTTTTTCGAAAGTTTTGTGTGGAATGATAAGGCTTGATGATTTATCATATTATTTCTAAGAAACGGAGTGCATAAAACCGTCAACAGTGTTCTTCAAATCGAACCCTACTTCGGAAACCCAAATCGTGGAAGTTTGAAGTACGTGCAAAAAAAACCGAGTCACGATCGTCGTTTTTCAAAAGTTTTTCGAGGAATGATAAGGCTCGATGATTTATCATATTATTTCTAAGAAACAGAGGACATAAAACTGTCAACAGAGTTCTTCAAATCGAACCCTACTTGGAAACCCAAATCGTGGAAGTTTGAAGTACGTGCTAAAAAAATCGAGTCACGATCGTCGTTTTTCAAAAGTTTTGTGTGGAATGAT
>NW_019276823.1:0-1191 GCF_002738345.1 Cucurbita maxima | reverse complement strand
TTTGATGATGTTGAACGTCATGTTTATGGACAGCGACAATCAGATTAATCCTACGGTGTGTATGATTAGTCCTCAAAATCATATATACACTCATCAGAACTAAAATGTCCCAAAGTGTACTATAGGAAAACGTGACCAGTTGTTGTTTATTCACTTTTAGCTTATAACATTGCTCTATTTGAAATATTTTTTGACGTCTTTCCTCGCTCACGTTTTCTAAAATATTTCTTCTAAACGTGATTTAAGCATACACTGCTATTGTTCGTTCAGTCTGAATTTTGCATGGTTGACTTGTTCACTGGATTAGAACAAATGTCACATAATTATTGTCTCACTACTGCAAGAGTGCGATTGTTACACTTGTCTTTCTTTCAATTGTGGGCCGCATCTTCTAACTAGTTACGTGAGTTTGGCATGGAGCATATGTGTAGGTTGAAAAAGAAATAGTTGGATGTGGACTGCGAATAAGGGTTGGGCCACGGAAGGTTTTTTTTTTTTACCACATATGGACTTTGGGCTAGACAGTCTTAAATTTGGGTTCGTTTGAAAAATTTTGGTTCGTGTTTTAGTTCAAACGAACCCAAATTAAACCTACTAGTTCCTTCTTCCTTGCACGACTCACTCCTATTCTCTATTCTATCTCTTCTTGCTCTCTGAAACTTTTTTAAAGGCTATTGTTCACCGATTATTTGGGAGCATCTTCCTTCAAAGGATTGTGACCACAGATGACCTATGTAGAAAATTTGTACCCATTTCCTAAAACCTTTAGCGGACAACATACCCAAAACAGATGCGCTACACCTCGTCTCACCCCTCCGGAGCATATGGATCCACCCAATCGATGAACGCTCAAACCAAACTCGCCCATACTTTTTGGCACAGGGATGCGAGAACCAATCCGAGTAATCTACAATGGGGAGACCCCTTAAAGAAACAAACGAGAATGGCTTGGTTGATATCAGGGTTAAAGAAAAGGTGAGTATGAAAAGACGTATCGCGTAACCGTCCCTGTAAGCAGCTTCATTCTTTCTTGATCTATGAACCGACTTTATGAAAAAAAAATAAGTCTTTCAGCTGAAAGTGTGACTGTTGGGTATGGATAAGCGAACCTCTTGGTTCGAGGGAAACCGGAGATGTTTGCTAAGAAAGCTAAGCAGACAAGTACAGGATAGGCAAAATGCACACTCAAAT
>NW_019276822.1:0-1192 GCF_002738345.1 Cucurbita maxima | reverse complement strand
ATATTAATTGAAATACATCCAAATGATTTGAGAACAAATTCTAAAAACACAAGGATAAATTTCAAACCTTAAGGTGCATAAAGCACATGGACTAGCAACGAAAAACGATAGATTAGTAAGAAAGACATTTGGTCTAATAATATGATTCTCAATTCTTGTGTAAGAGGTCATGAATTCCATAATCAGAATGCCCCACAAGCTCTATCAAATGGTTTTGTGTGTTGTAAAAACAATAGTAAAAAAACTTAACATGATAACTGCAAATAAATGATCTCCAAAGAAAACAAAAGTATTTTTAGTGGTAGAATTATGTTCCTTAGACTTTATTGCCCTAGTATACCAAGTAATGGGAAAGTATATATGGGATGCCTTAAAGAAAGTAATCGAGTATGTTTTTATATTTAGAATTTTCATGATTGTCATTTGTATGAAGTGACAGGTCTGCTACTCGAGACACATTACAAAATAGAAAAAGTAGTATAATATATTAAAAAGATAATGTTTCTAAATATTTGAGTTCATAATTATACAAATATTGATAAGTTAAGGAATCACTATAAGGAGAGTAAGATTCGGATTACCTTGTTGATCGAATATCTCAAGGCAAGAACATTGTTTGAGATTCGAATCACTCCACAAGAAAGATTGATCATGTCGAGCTTGAATGTTTTTACATGCAACCTAAACTACATATAATTGCAAAGAAACTTAGCCATTGGCTAAAGAAAAGCACAAATGATCCTTTTACTATATTTTCCAAGTCTCCCTATAATTACAACATACATGGCTTTATATAGTCTCAAAATGAAACTATTAAAGGCATTCCAAGAGTTGTAACATTCATACTTTATGACTATAATTAACTATTATGTAATTGTAACCGAAAGTAAATAAAAAGTCTTAAAATACATTAATGAAATACAATAACTCTAAATTACTCTAAAATGTAATCCACCAAAATTTATAACATGAAACTTCATTCTTCTTCAATGTGCCATTAATTGAAATATTTTTTGATAATTTCAACAATATTTTCTTCATATCTTCATTGAAGAATATTGTATGATTGATGTCTGTTGGTCCATATCAAATATTATCATAATAAGGTCAATGAGAGGAATACACCAATTGTTGGGCAACAAAGTCAACACAAAGAAATTAGAAAAGAAATATGAAAACTTGAGTTGTGAAA
>NW_019276821.1:0-1192 GCF_002738345.1 Cucurbita maxima | reverse complement strand
TATTGTTATACGTAAGAATTAATATTTTCATTGGTGTGATGTCTAGGGTGTGTTGCCTTTTACAGAACCAAAAGTAAAACAATTAGAACTTATTTTTGAACATGGACAATATTATACTATTATGGAGATTCGTGATTTCTAATCATCAAGCATTCTTGATGAGATTTCATGGGTAAGATTATCCATCATTTTCTATTCGTGATTTCTAATCATCAAGCATTCTTGATGAGATTTCATGGGTAAGATTATCCATCATTTTCTATTGAATCAAAACCCTTGAATTGAGTTATAATGTTTCAATAATTTTCAGTGAATTATAATTTCTTAGTTCATTTTCAGGGTATCTTTGAGTTTTCTAACGTTGTAACTTAGTCTTAATCAAGCATTCTCGATTAGATTTCATAGGTAATATTATGGTCCAACCTTTTCTATTGGATCAAAACCCTTGAATTGAGTTATAATGTTTTAGTAATTTTCAGGGGTAGCTTCCGGTCGTTGAAATAAAATGTAAATGCAACTTTGAGCCTAATTGATTTTAGGTTTCCCTTTTAAGGTGTTTGAAGTATATTGACAGTACCTATATTGCTCTCTGAGTGTTAAACATAAATTGAAGCTTATTTTTTATTTGGGCATACCCCAAATGTGTTGTTTTATGTCCTAAAACTCATAGTTTGTAAACAAAAACATATTATGTTTTCAATAAAGTTATTATTGATGTTTATTTAGTAAAGATTGCTATTGAATAAAGTTAATGTTACGATCATTAATCTAAATCCAATAAACTAAGAAAACTCTGGCTATAGTATGATTACTTGAAGTATATGTAGAGACACAAGAGTGGATCAAGTTCAAGTATATAGTCAAAATGGTTTATAGTACCGGGATAAGGCTGAGTACCTTATTTTGGGGACACTATGGATGCGACCCACTTTTGTATATGATATAAACAATGTGATCACTAAATTGTACATCTGGAGACATGTGAGTGGGAGCGTCCTATGCAATGAGTATTGCATAAGATCGGACCATGAAGAAAACCTTTCTCACTTTATAATGTTGTTTACGATTGAGACTGATTTTTTCATTTATGACCTACATAACTCGATCTTAATCCTGAGCTAACTATGAACTTTTATTTATTTGAAATTATCCTTAGATTTGCACGGGTGAGAGTGGCCCGAGTTCGTCGACT
>NW_019276820.1:0-1192 GCF_002738345.1 Cucurbita maxima | reverse complement strand
TTTAATTAAAACATACATTCATAATGCATAATTAATTAAACACGCTAAAGTGGATTGGTTTTGGCATATTAAAGCAAGCAATTAACTAAATTATTATATTAATAATTAAAAATAACTTGAACCTCTCACAAGGATCATGAACTGGACGAACCAACCCCTAAAAACGTTGAACTGTACCCCAATGGCAGAAAAAAAACACTCGAACCACCTCTTCCATCTTCTTCTTCGGTTTAGCTTGCTTTCTCTTCGATTTTCGATTAATTACAACCTAAAATGGACTCTAATGACTCCATAAAAATTACAGACCTTTCTTCACTCATTAAAGCCCATACACATTAGGCCAATTACAATAATTGTATCAAATGGAAGCATAAAAAAAATGCCAAAATCAAAAACATCCACTTTAGCAATCACAAAATTTCATTCATGAAATGGTACCCACCATGCTCAAATTAATGTAAATAAAGAGCCTAAAACTTGCTCTGATACCAATTGATGGAGTTAATATTACAAATGCAAAGAAATTTGAATCTTAGGATCTCTTGGAACATGAATTATAGTAAATAACTAGCATGTTCATAAGTATTAAAACTCAAGGTCGTACCAACCTTTTGTAGTTCAAATTTCTTTTTCCTCACGAACAGGTTTCGAACCACCACTAGTGTCTTTTTTCAATTCTTGGTAGAGTTGGATGCATGGTACTTTTCAACACACGCCCACGTACGCATACATGGACCCATCAGACGGATTAGTATACGTGCCCCTTAGGCCGGACTTTGTTGGGCACAACACAATACACGTCACTGAACCCTCATAAAAGAAAAGGTCTTCATGATAACATGTCGAACATAAATATCGAAGGTATGCATCCGTACTAGCATAACATAACGGGAAAGTATCCCGATACACATGACATACATACATGCACGATGTAGCATGATTTTTATTCATAAGATAACATTTATTTCATTTTTTTTCTCCTTCCCTCCATAACATACTTCATGTATGTATCACGCATACACGGATAAACATCACATAATCCATCACATAACTTTACGTGGAAATATGTAACATTTCATACCTATCATACCATAACATATACCATCACAATATATCATATCATAAACATGTCACTTATCACATGTCTCGTACCATAACATATTTCATATCATTCTCATATCATATCATAATG
>NW_019276818.1:0-1193 GCF_002738345.1 Cucurbita maxima | reverse complement strand
CCTACTTCGAAAGCCCAAATCTGGGACGTTTGAAGTACGTGCTAAAACACCGAGTCACCGTCGACGTTTTTCAAAACTTTTGTGGGGAATGATTCGGCATAATGATTTAGAATCGAATTTTGAAGAACCATAGTGCATAAAATAGATAAAGATTGCTTCAAATCGAACCATACTTCGGAAACCCAAATCTGGGACGTTTGAAGTACGTGCTAAAAATACCGAGTCACGGTCGACGTTTTTTAAAACTTTTGTGAGGAATGATTAGGCTTGATGATTTATAATAGAATTTAAAAGAAATGTATTACATAAAACAGTAAAAGAGTGCTTCAAATCGAACCCTATTTCGAAACACTAATCAGGGACGTTTGAAGTACGTGCTAAAAAACCCGGGTCACGGTCGACATTTTTAAAACTTTTGTAGGGAATGATTAGGCTTGATGATGTAGAAAAGAATTTCCAACAAGCGGAGTGCATCAAAACAGTAAAAGAGTCCTTCAAATCGAAACCTAATTCGAAAACCCAAATTTGGGACGTTTGAAGTATGTGGTAAAAAAACCGAGTCACGGTCGACATTTTTAAAAAGTTTTGTGGGGAATGATTAGGCTTTATGATTTAGAATAGAATTTCAACGAAACTGAGTGCATAAAATAGTAAAAGTGTGCTTCAAAATGAGCCCTACTTCGAAAACCCAAATCTGGGACATTTGAAGTACGTGCTAAAAAAACCGAGTCACGGTCGACGTTTGTTGGAAGTTTTGTGGGGAATGAATAGGCTTGTAGATGTAGAATACAATTTCGAACCAACGGAGTGCATCAAAACAGTAAAAGAGTGCTTCAAATCGAACCCTACTTCGAAAACCCAAATCTGGGACGTTTGAAGTACGTGCTAAAAACCCGAGTCACCGTCGACGTTTTTCAAAACTTTTGTGGGGAATGATTCGGCATAATGATTTAGAATCGAATTTTGAAGAATCATAGTGCATAAAATAGTAAAAGATTGCTTCAAATCGAGCCCTACTTCGGAAACCGAAATCTGGGACGTTTGAAGTACGTGCTAAAAAAATCGGGTCACGGTCGACGTTTGTTGGAAGTTTTGTGGGGAATGAATAGGCTTGTAGATGTAGAATACAATTTCGAACCAACGGAGTGCATCAAAACAGTAAAAGAGTGCTTCAAATCGAACCCTACATCGAA
>NW_019276817.1:615-1193 GCF_002738345.1 Cucurbita maxima | reverse complement strand
GAGTCCTTCAACTCGAACCCTAATTCGATAACCCTAATCAGGGACGTTTGAAGTACGTGTTAAAAAAACCGAGTCACGGTCATCGTGTTTCAAAACTTTTGTGGGGAATGATTAGGCTTGATGATTTAGAATAGAATTTAAAAGAAACGGAGTGCATCAAAACACTAAAAGAGTTCTTCAAATCAAACCCTAATTCGAAAAACCAAATCAGGGACGTTTGAGGTACGTGCTAAAAAAACCGAGTCACGGTCGGCATTTTTCAAAACTTTTGTGGGGAATGATTAGGCTTGATGAAGAAGAATAGAATTTTCAACAAACAGAGTGCATCAAAATAGTAAAAGAGTGCTTCAAATCGAACGCTACTTCGGAAACCCAAATCTGGGACGTTTGAAGTACGTGGTAAAAAAACCGCGTCACGGTCGACGTTTTTCAAAACATTTGTGGGGAATGATTAGGATTGATGATGAGGAATACAATTTTGAACAAACGGAGTGCATCAAAACAATAAAAGAGTCCTTCAAATCAAACCCTAATTGGAAAACCCAAATCTGGGACGTTTGAAGTACGTGCTAAAAAAA
>NW_019276817.1:0-259 GCF_002738345.1 Cucurbita maxima | reverse complement strand
AAACGGAGTGCATCAAAACACTAAAAGAGTCCTTCAACTCGAACCCTAATTCGATAACCCTAATCAGGGACGTTTGAAGTACGTGTTAAAAAAACCGAGTCACGGTCATCGTGTTTCAAAACTTTTGTGGGAAATGATTAGGCTTGATGATTTAGAATAGAATTTAAAAGAAACGGAGTGCATCAAAACACTAAAAGAGTTCTTCAAATCAAACCCTAATTCGAAAAACCAAATCAGGGACGTTTGAGGTACGTGCTAA
>NW_019276816.1:0-1193 GCF_002738345.1 Cucurbita maxima | reverse complement strand
AGAAAGGCAAGCTATTTGTAGACTTTGAAAACCCTAAATTGACATTAATAAATTAACCAAGATTTGAGCCCTAATTAATGGAAGGATTGAACTAGACAACCCATTTGTCGGGCCTCAACACGAGAAATCGATACCTGTATAGAGCTAAATCTCGACATGTGTGTAATATCATAGAAATTTTAATATAATATAATATATCAACAAAATATCACTAATGTGCACGTAAATTTTAGTAATTTAAAAATGTAACAATTATTATGAAAAGTGTTATTAAGATTTCTTGCCGGTTTAGATTGATAATGTGACCCTCGAGTAAATGAGAGATATATGAATGAACTGAGATTACATCCAAACGAGAGAGATTTTGAAGATAGAATGATTAAGAAATACCTATATCAACAAGATGTCTTTTTCTTCTCGATGGACAATATGGTTAGCTCTAAGGTGAAGCTCGTACATCTCGGTTCGGAAATATGGAGTTAAAGGAACTATAGGCCATGGCAATTGGGCCAATGACATCAAAAGCTTGGGCCTTGTATCATAGCTCAACTCACAATGGCACAAACCCATTAAGGTAAGGTCAGTTAAAGACCATGGTCGTGACCAATACCAAGTGTCACGATCATGTTTGTCTAGGACATTCTATAACTGCATGTCTATGTCATGTCAAACCCGAGTTTATTGAAATCAGGTCTGTTAGACATGAATCGTCTCAAAATGTATTGTATGGACCTAGTCGTCATCAACACTCCGCCCTTTAACTTCTGTAATATTTTCTTTTAACTTGTTTTCAACGATTTTCCTCACGTCTTATAAAACATTTTCTCTAAAAAATTAGTTCGACGTTCGACTATACATCCAAATTGTCTACGACATACGATATTTATACAACCGACTTGTTGCAAAATTGTTGAATCGTAGTGTAAAAGAGTGCGATTATGTTACCAACCACTCAAATGAACTTCAGAACAAGTTTGGATAAAACTCTAAACGATTTGGAATAAAAACAAAGGCAAAATGTACCGATCTAAGAAAGAAATAACATATGAACAGAAGAACGAATGATTTGAGTTATTTTAATTATTCCCCAAACTTCAAACAAGTCTACAATTTCCCTTTCGCAAATCGTCCTTCAAGAGGAAGAGGAAGGAAACGGATCGAAATTCTACTATACAAAATTGTTGATTCACATT
>NW_019276815.1:0-1193 GCF_002738345.1 Cucurbita maxima | reverse complement strand
TGATAAAATCTAGAGCGTTGACAATGGGTCGCTTTTTCTAAAGACGATTGGTAAAATTTGGAGCGTTAAGACATAATTTATTTTTTATGAGTCGTTGTAGTATAGTGGTGAGTATTCCTGCCTGTCATGCAGGTGACCCGGGTTCGATCCCCGGCAACGGCGATTGTAGTTGTTTTCTTTCCGTAATTTTAACGGAACTCGAAATTGGACAGCGGTGAACCTATCATGTCGGTAGTTTGGGATCGAACCCCAACAACGGTAGTTTGAAAAGAAAGTTGGCTGAACAATTGTTTATGAAATCTTGTGTGTTAACATATAATATGTTTTCAGAGGTCGTTGTAGTGGTACAGTGGTGAGTATTTCCGCTTGTCACTCGAGTTATTATGTTCCAGAGGTCGTTGTAGTGGTACAGTGGTGAGTATTTCCGCTTCTCACTCGAGTTATTATGTTCCAAAGGTCGTTGTAATACAAGGGCGAGAATTCCTGCTTGCACTCGAGTGACATGAGTTGGATCCCGAACAACAACAAGTTTAATCTTGTTTTGACAATTTTAGTCGCATTCAAAATTGGATAACTTTTTGTAACGACGATTGATAAAATCTGATGTGCTAACAAATATTATATTGTTCAAAGTAGTCGTTGTAGAGTGGTGAGTATTCCTGCGAGTTTGATCCACCGCAGCAGACTGTTTTTAATTTTCTTTTGAATTTGAAATTCGGGATTGGATTCCTTTTTTTCCCCTGTGTTTACAAATAATATATTTTTCAGATGTCGATGTAATACAGTAGTGAGTATTCCCGCTTGTCACTCGATAGACATGAGTTTGAACCCCGACAATAATAAGTTTAATTTTCTTTTGACAATTTTTACCGGATTTGAATTTGGATTACTTGTTCCGAATCTTCGATTGATAAAATCTAGAGCGTTGACAATGGGTCGCTTTTTCTAAAGACGATTGGTAAAATTTGGAGCGTTAAGACATAATTTATTTTTTATGAGTCGTTGTAGTATAGTGGTGAGTATTCCTGCCTGTCACGCAGGTGACCCGGGTTCGATCCCCGACAAGGGCGATTTTAGTTGTTTTCTTTCCGTAATTTTAACGGAACTCGAAATTGGACAGCGGTGAACCTATCATGTCGGTAGTTTGGGATCGAACCCCAACAACGGTAGTTTGAAAAGAAAGTTGGCTGAAC
>NW_019276814.1:811-1193 GCF_002738345.1 Cucurbita maxima | reverse complement strand
ATTTAGAATAGAATGTCAAAGAAACGGAGTGTAGAAAAATAGTACTTAAAATCGAAACCCTAATTTCTGAACCCTAATCCAGGAAGTTTGAACCACGTGCTAAAAAAACTGAGTAGCGGTCGGCGTTTTTCGAAATTCCTGCTCTGAGTGATCGGGAATAATGATTTAGAATAGAATTTTGAAGAAATGGAGTTCATAAAACAGTAAAAGAGTGCTTTAAATCGATTCCCTAACCTGGTTACTTTGAAGTACGTGCTAAAAAAACTGTGTCACGGTCGACGTTTGTCGAAACTTTTGTTGGGAATGTTTAGTTTAGTCTTGATGATTAAGAATAGAATGTCAAAGAAACGGAGTGTAGAAAAATAGTACTTAAAATCGAAAC
>NW_019276814.1:0-285 GCF_002738345.1 Cucurbita maxima | reverse complement strand
ATAGAATTTTGAAGAAATGGAGTGCATAAAACAGTAAAAGAGTGCTTTAAATCGATTCCCTAACCTGGTTACTTTGAAGTACGTGCTAAAAAAACTGTGTCACGGTCGACGTTTGTCGAAACTTTTGTTGGGAATGTTTAGTTTAGTCTTGATGATTAAGAATAGAATGTCAAAGAAACGGAGTGTAGAAAAATAGTACTTAAAATCGAAACACTAATTTGTGAACCCTAATCCAGGAAGTTTGAACCACGTGATAAAAAAACTAAGTAGCGGTCGGCGTTTTTC
>NW_019276813.1:0-1194 GCF_002738345.1 Cucurbita maxima | reverse complement strand
CTCCGAGCAGGAATTTCGAAAAACGCCGACCGCTACTCAGTTTTTTTATCACGTGGTTCAAACGTCGAGGATTAGGGTTCACAAATTAGGGTTTCAATTTTAAGCACTATTTTTCTACACTCCGTTTTTTCGACATTCTATTATAAATCATCAAGACTAAACTAAACATTCCCACCAGAAGTTTCGAGAAACGTCGACCGTGAAACGGTTTTTTTAGCACGTACGTCTAACTAACCAGGTTAGGGAATCGATTTACAGCACTCTTTTACAGTTTTATGCACTCCATTTCTTCAAAATTCTATTTTTAAATCATTATTCCCGATCACTCCGAGCAGGAATTTCAAAAAACGCCGACCGCTACTCAGTTTTTTTATCACGTGGTTCAAACGTCGAGGATTAGGGTTCACAAATTAGGGTTTCGATTTTAAGCGCTATTTTTCTACACTCCGTTTCTTCGACATCCTATTCTAAATCATCAAGACTAAACTAAACATTCCAACCAAAAGTTTCGAGAAACGTCGACCGTGAAACGGTTTTTTTAGCACGTACGTCTAACTAACCAGGTTAGGGAATCGATTTACAGCACTCTTTTACAGTTTTATGCACTCCATTTCTTCAAAATTCTATTTTTAAATCATTATTCCCGATCACTCCGAGCAGGAATTTCAAAAAATGCCGACCGCTACTCAGTTTTTTTATCACGTGGTTCAAACGTCCAGGATTAGGGTTCACAAATTAGGGTTTCGATTTTAAGCGCTATTTTTCTACACTCCGTTTCTTCGACATCCTATTCTAAATCATCAAGACTAAACTAAACATTCCTAACAGAAGTTTCGAGAAACGTCGACCGTGACACGGTTTTTTTAGCACGTACGTCTAACTAACCAGGTTAGGGAATCGATTTACAGCACTCTTTTACTGTTTTATGCACTCCATTTCTTCAAAATTCTATTTTTAAATCATTATTCCCGATCACTCCGAGCAGGAATTTCAAAAAACGCCGACCGCTACTCAGTTTTTTTATCACGTGGTTCAAACGTCCAGGATTAGGGTTCACAAATTAGGAATTCGATTTTAAGCGCTATTTTTCTAAACTCCGTTTCTTCGACATCCTATAATAAATCATCAAGACTAAACTAAACATTCCCAACAGAAGTTTCGAGAAACGTCGACCGTGACACGGTTTTTTTAGCA
>NW_019276812.1:645-1194 GCF_002738345.1 Cucurbita maxima | reverse complement strand
CCCCTTTTTTTCTTTCAATTTCTCCGAGTTCTTTTCTTCCTTTCTCTACAAATGAGAACCTCCCCCGCTCACGCCCATCGCGTTTCGATCATGCCTTCCCGCATGCGTTAAATCCGATTTTGTGCGCCTGGCATGTCGGGTGCGATCATACCAGCATTAATGCTCCCGCATGCGTTAAATCCGATTTTGTGCGCCTGGCATGTCGGGTGCGATCATACCAGCATTAATGCAACGGATCCCATCAGAACTCCGCAGTGAAGCGTGCTTGGGCGAGAGTAGTACTAAGTTGGTTGACCACTTGGGAAGTCCTCGTGTTGCACCCCTTTTTTTCTTTCAATTTCTCTGAGTTCTTTTCTTCCTTTCTCTACAAATGAGAACCTCCCCCGCTCACGCCCATCGCGTTTCGATCATGCCGCCCCGCATGCGTTAAATCCGATTTTGTGCGCATGGCATGTCGGGTGCGATCATACCAGCACTAAAGCACCGGATCCAATCAGAACTCCGCAGTTAAGCGTGCTTGGGCGAGAGTAGTACTAAGTTGGGTGACCA
>NW_019276812.1:0-305 GCF_002738345.1 Cucurbita maxima | reverse complement strand
AGTTCTTTTCTTCCTTTCTCTACAAATGAGAACCTCCCCTGCTCACGCCCATCGCGTTTCGATCATGCCGCCCCGCATGCGTTAAATCCGATTTTGTGCTCATGGCATGTCGGGTGCGATCATACCAGCACTAATGCACCGGATCCCATCAGAACTCCGCTGTTAAGCGTCCTTGGGAGAGAGTAGTACTAAGTTGGGTGACCACTTGGGAAGTCCTCGTGTTGCACCCCTTTTTTTCTTTCAATTTCTTCCTTTCTCTACAAATGAGAACCTCCCCCGCTCACGCCCATCGCGTTTCGATCATG
>NW_019276811.1:0-1194 GCF_002738345.1 Cucurbita maxima | reverse complement strand
AGATGACCATAATGTTGCACATCCTGAATAAGTACCGTAGCCAAGTGAAGCTTTTGAAAATGAAAGCGTGTATAACTCAGATCCATTTTCTCTTCGATTCGCAAACTTTAGATCTTATCTTACCTTCATCTCCGGGTGACTGAGAGAGAATTTGGGCCTGGCGTGCAACCGGTTCGGTCAACAATAAGGTACAAAGTGGATTGATTAAATGGGCTTGAAGTTCCATTATCGTTAGGTCGAAGATCTCTACTAGGTTTAGTGCACTTTGGTAGTTGCGAATGTTGCCGTAATCGAATGTCTTTCTCATTCGACATTCTCTCTTACCAAGCACTCATACTCGCAAGGGTTGAGGAGACAGTCCGTGAGGTAATTGGGCTTCGAGATTGCGTATACATGAAAAGAGCTCGTTTTTGACTTTCTACCTCAGCGTTTTGTGCCCGGTTCTGGTTCAGGAAAGGATCTGAAAAGAGCTCGTTTTTGACTTTCTACCTCAGCGTTTTGTGCCCGGTTCTGGTTCAGGAAAGGATCTGATCTCTTTCATTGGAGCACATTGCTGCCGAAGGAGTCTTCGAAACCGGTGGAGAGGCTATGATGACTTCAGGCTATTCAAATAGCATGACTGATACCACAAAGAATCGAAACCGGTGGAGAGGCTATGATGACTTCAGGCTATTCAAATAGCATGACTGATACCACAAAGAAAGGATATCTAAGTCACACTCGTGAAATTTCTTTTTCATAAACTTGCCTGATGATTGATAATGTAAGGGATTTTAAAAGACAAAAGAATGACAATTCTATGTGATAGAAAGAAAAGGAGATTTTTTTTTTCATTTTGTGTGGTTCGAACCTATGGCTCTTTGAAACTTCTTGCATAATTCATTTTGATACAATATACCCATTTTGTGTGGTTCGAACCTATGGCTCTTTGAAACTTCTTGCATAATTCATTTTGATACAATATACTTGAGACCTCTCACACCCGAAACAAGACCTCTCACACCCGAAACAATAATCATACACCACTAGACCAAATGCCTTTATAGCAAATCTATAGTTCTTAGTTACTGTGCCTCAATACATGAAATTTACATAAATTGTGCATGCATTTGCCACAAATTCCTTTGGGTTGGGTTAGGCTGATAATTATTTTAGTGCTTTTTTTTTTCTTTCCGAGGGCATTTAGAGAATCGA
>NW_019276810.1:0-1177 GCF_002738345.1 Cucurbita maxima | reverse complement strand
TCAAGCCTAATCATTCCTCACAAATCTTTCGAAAAACGTCGACCGTGACTCGATTTTTTTAGCACGTACTTCAAACGTCTCATATTTGGGTTTCCGAAGTAGGGTTCGATTTGAAGAACTATTTTACTGTTTTATGCACACCGTTTCTTCGAAATCCTTTTCTAAATCATCAAGCCTAATCATTCCTCACAAATCTTTCGAAAAAAGTCGACCGTGACTCGGTTTTTTTAGCACGTACTTCAAACGTCTCAGATTTGGGTTTCCGAAGTAGGGTTCGATTTGAAGAACTATTTTACTGTTTTATGCACACCGTTTCTTCGAAATCCTATTCTAAATCCTCAAGCCTAATAATTTCTCACAATTCTTTCGAAAAACGTCGACCGTGACTCGGTTTTTTTAGCACGTTCTTCAAACGTCCCAGACTTGGGTATCCGAAGTAGGGTTCGATTTAAAGAACTCTTTTACTGTTTTATGCACACCGTTTCTTCCAAATCCTATTCTAAATCATCAAGCCTAATCATTCCTCACAAATCTTTCGAAAAACATAGACCGTGACTCGGTTTTTTTAGCATGTACTTTAAACGTCCCAGATTTAGGTTTCCGAAGTACGGTTTGATTTCAAGAACTCTTTTACTGTTTTATGCACACCGTTTCTTCCAAGTCCTATTCTAAATCATCAAGCCTAATCATTCCTCACAAATCTTTCGAAAAACGTCGACCGTAACTCGGTTTTTTTAGCACGTACTTCAAACGTCTCAGACTTGGGTTTTCAAAGTAGGGTTCGATTTGAAGAACTCTTTTACTGTTTTATGCACACCGTTTCTTCGAAATCCTATTCTAAATCATCAAGCCTAATCATTCCTCACAAATCTTTCGAAAAACGTCGACCGTGACTCGATTTTTTTAGCACGTACTTCAAACGTCTCATATTTGGGTTTCCGAAGTAGGGTTCGATTTGAAGAACTATTTTACAGTTTTATGCACACCGTTTCTTCGAAATCTTTTTCTAAATCATCAAGCCTAATCATTCCTCACAAATCTTTCGAAAAGAGTCGACCGTGACTCGGTTTTTTTAGCACGTACTTCAAACGTCTCAGATTTGGGTTTCCGAAGTAGGGTTCGATTTGAAGAACTATTTTACTGTTTTATGCACACCGTTTCTTCGAAATCCTATTCT
>NW_019276809.1:400-1195 GCF_002738345.1 Cucurbita maxima | reverse complement strand
CACGGTCCACATTTTTCGAAAGTTTTGTTTGGAATGATAAGGCTTGATGATTTAGAATATTATTTCTAAGAAACGGAGTGCATAAAACAGTCAAAGAGTACTTTAAATCGAACCCTTCTTCGGAATCCCATACAGGGAAGTTTTTAGTACGTGCTAAAAAACAGAGTCACGGTCGACGTTTGTCGAAATTTTTGTGAGGAATGATAAGGCTTGATGATTTAGAATATTATTTCTAAGAAACGGAGTGCATAAAACAGTAAAAGAGTTCTTCAACTGGAACCCTTCTTCGTAAAACCAAACAAGGAAGTTTGTAGTACGTGCTAAAAAAACTGTGTCACGGTCGACATTTTTCGAAAGTTTTGTGAGGAATGATACGGCTTGATGATTTAGAATATTATTTCTAAGAAACGGAGTGCATAAAACAGTAAAAGAGTACTTCAAATCGAACCCTTCTTCGGAAACCCAAACAGGGAAGTTGTTAGTACGTGCTAAAAAACCGAGTCACGGTCCACATTTTTCGAAAGTTTTGTTTGGAATGATAAGGCTTGATGATTTAGAATATTATTTCTAAGAAACGGAGTGCATAAAACAGTCAAAGAGTACTTTAAATCGAACCCTTCTTCGGAATCACATACAGGGAAGTTTTTAGTACGTGCTAAAAAACAGAGTCACGGTCGACGTTTGTCGAAATTTTTGTGAGGAATGATAAGGCTTGATGATTTAGAATATTATTTCCAAGAAACGGAGTGCATAAAACAGTAAAAGAGTTCGTCAAACCGAACCCTTCTTCGGAAA
>NW_019276809.1:0-132 GCF_002738345.1 Cucurbita maxima | reverse complement strand
CTTCTTCGGAAACCCGAACAGGGAAGTTTTAAGTACGTGCTAAAAAAACCGAGTCACGGTCCACATTTTTCGAAAGTTTTGTTTGGAATGATAAGGCTTGATGATTTAGAATATTATTTCTAAGAAACAGAG
>NW_019276808.1:683-1195 GCF_002738345.1 Cucurbita maxima | reverse complement strand
GCACACCGTTTCTTCGAAATCCTATTCTAAATCATCAAGCCTAATCATTCCTCACAAATCTTTCGAAAAATAAAGACCGTGACTCGGTTTTTTTAACACGTACTTCAAACGTCTCAGACTTGGGTTTCCGAAGTAGGGTTCGATTTTAAGAACTCTTTTACTGTTTTATGCACACCGTTTCTTCGAAATCCTTTTCTAAATCATCAAGCCTAATCATTCCTCAAAAATCTTTCGAAAAATGTCGACCGTGACTCGGTTTGTTAAGCACGTACTCCAAACGTCTCAGATTTGGGTTTTCCGAAGTAGGGTTCGATTTGAAGAACTATTTTACTGTTTTATGCACACCGTTTCTTTGAAATGCTATTCTAAATCATCAAGCCTAATCATTCCTCACAAATCTTTCGAAAAACAAAGACCGTGACTCGGTTTTTTTAACACGTACTTCAAACGTCCCAGACTTGGGTTTCCGAAGTAGGGTTCGATTTTAAGAACTCTTTTACTGTTTTATGCAC
>NW_019276808.1:0-258 GCF_002738345.1 Cucurbita maxima | reverse complement strand
TTTTATGCACACCGTTTCTTCGAAATCCTTTTCTAAATCATCAAGCCTAATCATTCCTCAAAAATCTTTCGAAAAATGTCGACCGTGACTCGGTTTGTTAAGCACGTACTCCAAACGTCTCAGATTTGGGTTTTCCGAAGTAGGGTTCGATTTGAAGAACTATTTTACTGTTTTATGCACACCGTTTCTTTGAAATGCTATTCTAAATCATCAAGCCTAATCATTCCTCACAAATCTTTCGAAAAACAAAGACCGTGA
>NW_019276807.1:694-1195 GCF_002738345.1 Cucurbita maxima | reverse complement strand
ACGACGATCGTGACTTGGTTTTTTTAGCACGTACTTCAAACTTCCACGATTTGGGTTTCCGAAGTAGGGTTCGATTTGAAGAACTCTATTGACGGTTTTATGCACTCCGTTTCTTAGAAATAATATTCTAAATCATCAAGCCTTATCATTTCTCACAAAACCTTCGAAAAACGACGATCGTTACTCGGTTTATTTAGCACGTACTTCAAACTTCCAGGATTTGGGTTTTCGAAGTAGGGTTCGATTTGAAGAACTCTGTTGACGTTTTTATGCACTCCGTTTCATAGAAGTAATATGATAAATCATCAAGCCTTATCATTCCTCACAAAATTATTGAAAAACGATGATCGTGACTCGGTTTTTTTAGCACGTACTTCAAATTTCCCAGATTTGGGTTTCCGAAATAGGGTTCGATTTGAAGTACTCTGTTGACGGTTTTATGCACTCCGTTTCTTAGAAATAATATGATAAATCATCAAGCCTTATCATTCCTCACAAAAC
>NW_019276807.1:0-569 GCF_002738345.1 Cucurbita maxima | reverse complement strand
TCAAGCCTTATCATTCCTCACAAAACTTTCGAAAAACGACGATCGTGACTTGGTTTTTTTAGCACGTACTTCAAACTTCCACGATTTGGGTTTCCGAAGTAGGGTTCGATTTGAAGAACTCTATTGACGGTTTTATGCACTCCGTTTCTTAGAAATAATATTCTAAATCATCAAGCCTTATCATTTCTCACAAAACCTTCGAAAAACGACGATCGTTACTCGGTTTATTTAGCACGTACTTCAAACTTCCAGGATTTGGGTTTTCGAAGTAGGGTTCGATTTGAAGAACTCTGTTGACGTTTTTATGCACTCCGTTTCATAGAAGTAATATGATAAATCATCAAGCCTTATCATTCCTCACAAAATTATTGAAAAACGATGATCGTGACTCGGTTTTTTTAGCACGTACTTCAAATTTCCCAGATTTGGGTTTCCGAAATAGGGTTCGATTTGAAGTACTCTGTTGACGGTTTTATGCACTCCGTTTCTTAGAAATAATATGATAAATCATCAAGCCTTATCATTCCTCACAAAACTTTCGAAAAACGACGATCGTGACTTGGTTTTTT
>NW_019276806.1:0-1196 GCF_002738345.1 Cucurbita maxima | reverse complement strand
TGAAATGAATTGTTGTTTTAAGTAATCCTCAAAAAAACAATTCATTTTTTTTTTTTACCGAATCACCTCCTTTCGTTTGTTTGCTTCGGTACATGTCTCGTTTGAAGATTCATCCACTAGATTCCTAAATGGGGCACTCGATTCGGACCGAACCTTTCTTTTGTCAAGCTACTGTTCTCTTGTTTTGTTCCCTAAAAGTAATGGAGTAAGACATCGATTTCTCAATAAGATCAACCTTTTTTGATTACATGATGTACTTCTCTGAAAAACATTGGCGAGCGTGTAAACGAGGTGCTCTACCAACTGAGCTATAGCCCTTGTGCTTGTGATACATATCTTATCATGTAGATTATTTCTTGTCAAGATGAATATTCTCTGATCAATTTTGTTTATTTGTTTGATTGGTATTGCTTATCAATAATATTAGATTTATAATCTATTAATGTGATAGGGCCCATTTGTTATTCTTTGTGATGATAAATGACCTACTTAACTCAGTTGTTAGAGTAATGTGATAGGGCCCATTTGTTATTCTTTGTGATGATAAATGACCTACTTAACTCAGTTGTTAGAGTATTGATTTCATACCGCATGAGTCATTGGTTCAAATCCAATAGTAGGTAGAACTTATTAGATACCGTTGCCTCTGTGGTATCTAATGAGTCATTGGTTCAAATCCAATAGTAGGTAGAACTTATTAGATACCGTTGCCTCTGTGGTATCTAATAAGTTTTTCTATTCAGTTCTATTGATTTTCTATCTTTTCCATCCCACTCTATATTTATTTCATTTTTTAATTGTAATTCTTTTTTACATGAAAATTTCACTTCACTTGATTATTTAGATGGATCAACTAGGTACGCCATTGATAGCCTCTACTCGTGTCCTAGCTCGTCTGAGAGCTAAATTTGCCTCGATTGTTTGTCTCTTGCCCTGAGCTTTCCTCAAGTTAGCTTCTGCTATTTCAAGAGTTTGCTGAGCTTCTTGTGGATCAATGTCACTAGCCTTCTCCCCATCATTTACTAAAATAGGGACCTCATTATTGCCTATTCTAGCAAAACCACCCAATAGAGCCATCGTTAACCATCCCTCATTATCCGTAAGGCGTATTCTCAAAATACCTATATCTACACCTGTGGCAATAGGTCGTGATTTGGTAATACACCAACTTGTCCACTATTCGTAACTAAAATCAT
>NW_019276805.1:674-1196 GCF_002738345.1 Cucurbita maxima | reverse complement strand
AACGACGACTTTCGAAAAATATAATATTTGTTAACAAACCAGATTTTATCCATTGCCGTTACAAAAAGTAATTCAATTTTGAATCCGACTAAAATTGTAAAAACAAGATTAAACTTGTTATTGTACTAGATTAAACTTGGGTCACTGAGTGACAAGCAGGAATGTTCGCCGTTGTATTACAACGACCTTTGGAACATAATAACTTGAATGACAAGCGGAAATACTCCCCATTGTACCACTAAAACGACTCATAAAAAATAAATTATTTGTTAACGCTCGAGATTTTACCAATCGTCTTTAGAAAAAGTGATCCACTGTCAACGCTCTAGATTTTATCAATCCAAGATTCGGAACAAGTAATCCAATTTCAAATGCGGTGCAAATTTTCAAAAGAAAATTAAGCTTATTATTGTCGGGGTTCAAACTCAAGTCTCTCGAGTGACAAGCGGAAATACTCACTACTGTATTAAATCGACCTCTGAAAAATATATTATTTGTTAACACACGAGAGAAAAAGGAATC
>NW_019276805.1:0-507 GCF_002738345.1 Cucurbita maxima | reverse complement strand
GTGGGATCAAACCCGGGGGCGTACTCACCACTCTACAACGACGACTTTCGAAAAGTATAATATTAGTTTAACACACAAGATTTTATCTATCGTCGTTACAAAAAGTAATTCAATTTTTAATTAGACTAAAATTGTCAAAAAAAGATTAAACTTGTTATTGTTGTGGATCAAACTCAGGTCACTTGAGTGACAAGTAGGAATGCTCACCCTTGTATTACAACGACCTTGGAACATAATAACTCGAGTGACAAGCGAAAATACTCGCCATTGTACCACTACAACGACTCATAAAAAATAAATTATTTGTTAACGTCCTGATTTTACCAATCGTCTTTAGAAAAAGTGATCCATTGTCAACGCTCTAGATTTTATCATTCCATGATTCGGAACAAGTAATCAAATTTCAAATGCGGTGCAAATTTTCCAAAGAAAATTAAAAGTATTATTGTCGGGGTTCAAACTCAGGTCTCTCGAGTGACAAGCGGGAATACTCACACTGTATTACAT
>NW_019276804.1:0-1196 GCF_002738345.1 Cucurbita maxima | reverse complement strand
CGTGACTCGGGTTTTTTAGCACGTACTTCAAACGTCCCCGATTAGTGTTTCAAAATAGGGTTCGATTTGAAACACTCTTTTACTGTTTTATGTAATACATTTCTTTTAAATTCTATTATAAATCATCAAGCCTAATCATTCCTCACAAAAGTTTTAAAAAACGTCGACCGTGACTCGGTTTTTTTAGCACGTATTTCAAACGTCCCAGATTTGGGTTTCCGAAGTAGGGTTCGATTTGAAGCAATCTTTTACTATTTTATGCACTATGATTTTTCAAAATTCAATTCTAAATCATTATGCCGAATCATTCCCCACAACAGTTTTGAAAAACGTCGACCGTGACTCGGTTTTTTAGCACGTACTTCAAACGTCCCAGATTTGGGTTTTCGAAGTAGGGCTCATTTTGAAGCACACTTTTACTATTTTATGCACTATGATTCTTCAAAATTCGATTCTAAATCATTATGCCGAATCATTCCCCACAAAAGTTTTGAAAAACGTCGACCGTGACTCGGTTTTTTAGCACGTACTTCAAACGTCCCAGATTTGGGTTTTCGAAGTAGGGTTCGATTTGAAGCACTCTTTTACTGTTTTGATGCACTCCATTGGTTCGAAATTGTATTCTACATCTACAAGCCTATTCATTCCCCACAAAACTTCCAACAAACGTCGACCGTGAATCGGGTTTTTTAGCACGTACTTCAAACGTCCCAGATTTGGGTTTCCGAAGTAGGGCTCATTTTGAAGCACACTTTTACTATTTTATGCACTCCGTTTCGTTGAAAATCTATTCTAAATCATAAAGCCTAATCATTCCCCACAAAACTTTTTAAAAATGTCGACCGTGACTCGGTTTTTTTACCACATACTTCAAACGTCCCAAATTTGGGTTTTCGAATTAGGTTTCGATTTGAAGGACTCTTTTACTGTTTTGATGCACTCCGCTTGTTGGAAATTCTTTTCTACATCATCAAGCCTAATCATTCCCTACAAAAGTTTTAAAAATGTCGACCGTGACTCGGGTTTTTTAGCACGTACTTCAAACGTCCCTGATTAGTGTTTCGAAATCGGGTTCGATTTGAAGCACTCTTTTACTGTTTTATGTAATACATTTCTTTTAAATTCTATTATAAATCATCAAGCCTAATCAATCCTCACAAAAGTTTTAAAAAACGTCGACCGTGACTCGGTTTTTT
>NW_019276802.1:0-1196 GCF_002738345.1 Cucurbita maxima | reverse complement strand
TCGAACACTACATCGAAAACTCAAATCTGGGACGTTTGAAGTACGTGCTAAAAAAACCGAGTCACGGTCGACGGTTTTTGGAAGTTTTGGGTGGAATGATTAGGCTTGATGATTTAGAATAGAATTTAGAAGAAACGGAGTTCATAAAACAGTAAAAGTGTGCTTCAAATCGAACCCTACTTCGGAAACTCAAATCTGGAACGTTTGAAGTACGTGCTAAAAAAACCGAGTCACGGTCGACGTTTTTTTGAAGTTTTGGGGGGAATGATTAGGCTTGATGATTTAGAATAGAATTTCGAAGAAACGGAGTGCATAAAACAGTAAAAGTTTGCTTCTAATCGAACCCTACTTCGGAAACCCAAATCTGGGACGTTTGAAGTACGTGCTAAAAAAACCGAGTCACGTTCGACGTTTTTTGGAAGTTTTCAGGGGAATGATTAGGCTTGATGAATTAGAATAGAATTTCCAAGAAACGAAGTGCATAAAACAGTAAAAGTTTGCTTCTAATCGAACCCTACTTCGGAAACCCAAATCTGGGACGTTTGAAGTACGTGCTAAAAAAACCGAGTCACGTTCGACGTTTTTTGGAAGTTTTTGGGGGAATGATTAGGCTTGATGATTTAGAATAGAATTTCGAAGAAACGGAGTGCATAAAACAGTAAAAGTGTGCTTCAAATCGAACCCTACTTCGGAAACTCAAATCTGGGACGTTTGAAGTACGTGCTAAAAAAACCGAGTCACGATCGACGTTTTTTGGAAGTTTTCGGGGGAATGATTAGGCTTGATGATTTAGAATAGAATTTCGAAGAAACGGAGTGCATAAAACAGTAAAAGTGTGCTTCAAATCGAACCCTACTTCGGAAACTCAAATCTGGGACGTTTGAAGTACGTGCTAAAAAAACCGAGTCACGATCGACGTTTTTTGGAAGTTTTCGGGGGAATGATTAGGCTTGATGATTTAGAATAGAATTTCCAAGAAACGAAGTGCATAAAACAGTAAAAGTGTGCTTCAAATCGAACCCTACTTCGGAAACTCAAATCTGGGACGTTTGAAGTACGTGCTAAAAACACCGAGTCACGTTCGACGTTTCTTGGAAGTTTTGTGGGGAATGGTTAGGCTTGATGATTTAAAATAGAATTTCGAAGAAACAGAGTGCATAAAACAATAAAAGTGTGCTTCAAATCGAACCCTACTT
>NW_019276801.1:694-1197 GCF_002738345.1 Cucurbita maxima | reverse complement strand
AGGTTTTGTGAGGAATGATAAGGCTTGATGATTTAGAATATTATTTCTATGAAACGGAGTGCATAAAACCGTCAACAGAGTTCTTCAAATCGAACTCTACTTCGCAAACCCAAATCGTGGAAGTTTGGAGTACGTGCTAAAAAAACCGAGTCACGATTGTCGTTTTTTGAAAGTTTTGTGAGGAATGATGAGGCTTGATGATTTATCATATTATTTCTGAAAAAGGGAGTGCATAAAACCGTCAACAGTGTTCTTCAAATCGAACCCTACTTCGGAAACCCAAATCGTGGAAGGAGTGCATAAAACCGTCAACAGTGTTCTTCAAATCGAACCCTACTTCGGAAACCCAAATCGTGGAAGTTTGAAGTACGTGCTAAAAAAACCGAGTCACGATCGTCGTTATTTCTATGAAACGGAGTGTATAAAACCGTCAACAGAGTTCTTCAAATCGAACCGTACTTCGCAAACCCAAATCGTGGAAGTTTGAATCTTCAAATCGAACC
>NW_019276801.1:0-260 GCF_002738345.1 Cucurbita maxima | reverse complement strand
AACCCTACTTCGGAAACCCAAATCGTGGAAGTTTGAAGTACGTGCTAAAAAAACCGAGTCACGATCGTCGTTTTTTGAAGGTTTTGTGAGGAATGATAAGGCTTGATGATTTATCATATTATTTCTATGAAATGGAGTGCATAAAACCGTCAACAGTGTTCTGCAAAACGAACCCTACTTCGGAAACCCAAATCGTGGAAGTTTGAAGTACGTGCTAAAAAAACCGAGTCACGATCGTCGTTTTTCGAAGGTTTTGTGAG
>NW_019276800.1:0-1197 GCF_002738345.1 Cucurbita maxima | reverse complement strand
AATACTATTCTAAATCATCATGCCTAATCATTCCCCAATAAAGTTTCTTAAAAACTCGAAAGTAACTCGGTTTTTTTAGCACGTTCTTCAAACGTCACGGTGTTGGTGTTTACTAATAAGGATTCGAATTTAAGCACTTTTTTACTGTTTTATACACTCCGTTTCTTCAAAATACTATTATAAATCATCATGCCTAATCATTCCCCGAAAAAGTTTCTTAAAAATTGGACAGTTACTCGGTTTTTTAGCACGTTCTTCAAACGTCCCGGTTTTGGTGTTTACGAATCAGGGTTCGACTTTAAGCACTTTTTTACTAAATATACACTCCCTTTTTTCAAAATACTATTCTGAATCATCATGCCTAATCCTTCCCCAAAGAAGTTTCTTAAAAAATCGACAGTAACTCGGTTTTTTTAGCACGTTCTTCAAACGTCCCGGTTTTGGTTTTTACGAATCAGGGTTCGACTTTAAGCACTTTTTTACTAAATATACACTCCGTTTTTTCAAAATACTATTCTGAATCATCATGCCTAATCCTTCCCCAAAGAAGTTTCTTAAAAAATCGACAGTAACTCGGTTTTTTTTAGCACGTTCTTCAAACGTCCCGGTTTTGGTGTTTACGAATCAGGGTTCGACTTTAAGCACTTTTCTACTGTAATATACACTCCGTTTCTTCGAAATACTATTCTGAATCATCATGCCTAATCCTTCCCCAAAGAAGTTTCTTAAAAAATCGACAGTAACAAATACTATTCTGAATCATCATGCCTAATCCTTCCCCAAAGAAGTTTCTTAAAAAATCGACAGTAACTCGGTTTTTTAGCACGTTCTTCAAACGTCCCGGTTTTGGTGTTTACGAGTCAGGGTTCGACTTTAAGCACTTTTTTACTAAATATACACTCCGTTTTTTCAAAATACTATTCTGAATCATCATGCCTAATCCTTCCCCAAAGAAGTTTCTTAAAAAATCGACAGTAACTCGGTTTTTTTAGCACGTTCTTCAAACGTCCCGGTTTTGGTGTTTACGAATCAGGGTTCGACTTTAAGCACTTTTTTACTGTAATATACAATCCGTTTCTTCTAAATACTATTCAAAATCATCATGCCTAATCCTTCCCCCAAAAAGTTTCTTAAAAAATCGACAGTAACTCGGTTTTTTTAGCACGTTCTTCAAACGTCCCAGTTTTGGTGTTTACG
>NW_019276799.1:696-1198 GCF_002738345.1 Cucurbita maxima | reverse complement strand
ACGTTTTTCGAAATTTTTGGTAGGAATGATAAGGCTTGATGATTTAGAATATTATTTCTAAGAAACGGAGTGCTTAAAACTGTAAAAGAGTTCTTCAAATCGAACCCTACTTCGGAAACCCAAATTTTGGAAGTTTGAAGTACTTGCTAAAAAATCCGAGTTACGATCGACGTTTTTTGAAAGTTTTGTGAGGAATGATAAGGCTTGATGATTTAGAATATTATTTCTAAGATACGGAGTGCATAAAACAGTAAAAGAGTTCTATAAATCGAACCGTTCTTCGGAAACCCAAAGAGGGACGTTTTTAGTACGTGCTAAAAAAACCGAGTCACGGTCGACGTTTTTCGAAAGTTTTGTGAGGAATGATAAGGCTTGAGGATTTAGAATATTATTTCTAAGAAACGGAGTGCATAAAACAGTAAAAGTGTTCTTCGAATCGAACCCTTCTTCGGAAACCCAAAAAGGGATGTTTTTAGTACGTCCTAAAACAACCGATTCACGG
>NW_019276799.1:0-307 GCF_002738345.1 Cucurbita maxima | reverse complement strand
GGAAACCCAAATTTGGGAAGTTTGAAGTACTTGCTAAAAAATCCGAGTTACGATCGACGTTTTTTGAAAGTTTTGTGAGGAATGATAAGGCTTGATGATTTAGATATTATTTCTAAGATACGGAGTGCATAAAACTGTAAAAGAGTTCTTCAAATCGAACCCTTCTCCGGAAACCCAAACAGGGACGTTTTTAGTACGTGCTAAAAAAACCGAGTCACGGTCGACATTTTTCGAAAGTTTTGTGAGGAATGATAAGGCTTGAGGATTTAGAATATTATTTCTAAGAAACGGAGTGCATAAAACAGTA
>NW_019276798.1:982-1198 GCF_002738345.1 Cucurbita maxima | reverse complement strand
TCTGGGATGTTTGAAGTACGTGCTAAAAAAACCGAGTCACGATCGTCGTTTTTCGAGAGTTTTGTGAGGAATGATAAGGCTTGATGATTTAGAATATTATTTCTAAGAAACGGAGTGCATAAAACCGCCGACAGAGTTCTTCAAATCGAACCCTACTTCGGAAACCCAAACCTGGGATGTTTGAAGTACGTGCTAAAAAAACCGAGTCACGATCGT
>NW_019276798.1:0-834 GCF_002738345.1 Cucurbita maxima | reverse complement strand
CTTGATGATTTAGAATATTATTTCTAAGAAACGGAGTGCATAAAACCGTCAACAGAGTTCTTCAAATCGAACCCTACTTCGGAAACCCAAATCTGGGATGTTTGAAGTACGTGCTAAAAAAATCGAGTCACGATCCTCGTTTTTCGAGAGTTTTGTGAGGAATGATAAGACTTGATGATTTAGAATATTATTTCTAAGAAACGGAGTGCATAAAACCGTCAACAGAGTTCTTCAAATCGAACCCTACTTCGGAAACCCAAATCTGGGATGTTTGAAGTACGTGCTAAAAAAACCGAGTCACGATCGTGGTTTTTCGAAAGTTTTGTGAGGAATGATAAGACTTGATGATTTAGAATATTATTTCTAAGAAACGGAGTGCATAAAACAGTCAACAGAGTTCTTCAAATAAAACCCTACTTCGGAAACCCAAATCTGGGATGTTTGAAGTACGTGCTAAAAAAATCGAGTCACGATCGTCGTTTTTCGAGAGTTTTGTGAGGAATGATAAGGCTTGATGATTTAGAATATTATTTCTAAGAAACGGAGTGCATAAAACCGTCAACAGAGTTCTTCAAATCGAACCCTACTTCGGAAACCCAAACCTGGGATGTTTGAAGTACGTGCTAAAAAAACCGAGTCACGATCGTGGTTTTTCGAAAGTTTTGTGAGGAATGATAAGACTTGATGATTTAGATTATTATTTCTAGGAAACGGAGTGCATAAAACCGTCAACAGAGTTCTTCAAATCGAACCCTACTTCGGAAACCCAAATCTGGGATGTTTGAAGTACGTGCAAAAAAAACAGAGTCACGATCGTCGTTTTTCGAAAGTTTT
>NW_019276797.1:0-1198 GCF_002738345.1 Cucurbita maxima | reverse complement strand
TTACAAAAAGAGTCTTATATTTTCAATTCTTAGTAGATCTATTAATTCAAACTTTCTCTAAGAAATATCTTGACAAAGAAAAACCAAAAAATGGTTGAAATTCTATTTAATTTTTTATTCAATTTATTTGTGCTCTTTGATTCAGGTTCTTAATTAAATAAAAATAAACTATGTTAAAAAATTATTCAATTTATTTGTGCTCTTTGATTCAGGTTCTTAATTAAATAAAAATAAACTATGTTAAAAAAGTAAATAAACTGACCACAATTACATCGTTTGAGTTTGTAGGTGAACGCCATAGAGAAAACACAAACAACAAAAGATTTGAGAATTTGCATGATCTTCTTTTCTTCAATGGTGTTGTGTCTTGTTTTCAAGTAGAGATTTATATCTTCCTCTTCTCTTGAAAATGAGACTTGATACGGTGTTAAATTTAGTAAAATAAATTCTAAAAAACAATAATATGTTAATTATAAGCCGTTTTGGAGCACTAACTCCAATTTGGCTTGGAAGGGTTGGATGGAAACTAAACGACTTTATACGTACCATAAACATTGAATGCGACAATTTGGCTTGGAAGGGTTGGATGGAAACTAAACGACTTTATACGTACCATAAACATTGAATGCGAAAGACTTCATTTAAATTCCATAAAACATAACCTTTAACTTAAAATACAACCAGTGACTTATGTGTTTTGAAAACATCTTTAAAACGACACACCAAAAAATCTGAAATAAAATAAATAAGCGTTTAAGTNCGTGTTTTGAAAACATCTTTAAAACGACACACCAAAAAATCTGAAATAAAATAAATAAGCGTTTAAGTTTAAAACATTCTATTCTAGCTTAAGTCTAAGAAAATAAATATCACTATCCTATGCATGTGCCATGATCTCGAGTTGTGATGCCGTCATCAGTCGTACAGGAATGCCTTGCCTTAACCTGAAAAATATAGTAGCACATGGCTTAAGTATTTAAACAAATACTCTAGAAAGTGACCCCACTATTGGGGTTAAATGCAACAATCACATGCAATGAAATGATGGGACCTATCTTTCGTTTCGTTTTTCCTCTGGTGCTGTCCTAATGGGTAATCGTTGATGTGTACCATATACTCTACACACAGACAATACGTGCGAGTATGGGCTCACCAGCTAGTTCGCACACCGCTGGGCCACTTTTCTTATCTGGTGAAC
>NW_019276796.1:0-1198 GCF_002738345.1 Cucurbita maxima | reverse complement strand
GAAACCCAAATCTGGGACGTTTGAAGTACGTGCTAAAAAACCGAGTCACGGTCGACATTTTCCAAAACATTTGTGGGGAATGATTACGCGTGATGATGTAGAAGACAATTTTGAACAAACGGAGTGCATCAAAATAGTTACAGAGTGCTTCAAATCAAACCCTAATTTGAAAACCCAAATCTGGGACGTTTGAAGTACGTGCTAAAAATACCGAGTCACGGTCGACGTTTTTAAAAAGTTTTGTGGGGAATGATTAGGCTTGATGATTTAGAATAGAATTTTGAAGAAACGGAGAGCATCAAAAGAGTAAAAGAGTCCTTCAAATCGAAACCTACTTCGGAAACCCAAATCTGGGACGTTTGAAGTACGTGCTTAAAAAACCGAGTCACGGTCTACGTTTTTAAAAAGTTTATGGGAATGATTAGGCTTGATGATTTAGAATAGAATTTCGAAGAAGCAGAGTGCATCAAAACAGTAAAAGAGTTCTTCAAATTGAACCCTACTTCGTAAACCCAAATCTGGGACGTTTGAAGTACGTGCTAAAAAACCCGAGTCACGGTCGACGTTTTTCAAAACATTTGTGGGGAATGATTAGGCTTGATGATTTAGAATATAATTTCAAAGAAATGGATTGCATAAAATATTAAAAGAGTGCTCCAAATCGAACCCTATTTCGAAAACCCTAATCAGGGACGTTTGAAGTACGTGCTAAAAAAACCGAGTAACGGTCGACATTTTTAAAAACATTTGAGGGGAATGATTAGGCTTGATGATTTAGAATAGAATTTCAAAGAAACGGATTGCATAAAATATTAAAAGAGTGCTTCAAATCGAACCCTATTCCGAAAACCCTAATCAGGGACGTTTGAAGTACGTGCTAAAAAAACCGAGTCACGGTCGACATTCTTAAAAACTTTTGTGGGGAGTGATTAGACTTGATGATGAAGAATAGAATTTCCAACCAACGGAGTGCATCAAAACAGTAAAAGAGTGCTTCAATTCGAACCCTACTTCGGAAACCCAATTCTGGGACGTTTGAAGTACGTGCTTAAAAGACCGAGTCAAGGTCGACGTTTGTAAAAAGTTTTGTGGGGAATGATTAGGCTTGATGATTTAGAATAGAATTTCGAAGAAACGGAGAGCATCAAAACAGTAAAAGAGTCCTTTAAATCGAAACCTACTTCGTAAACCCAAATCT
>NW_019276795.1:0-1198 GCF_002738345.1 Cucurbita maxima | reverse complement strand
TTCCCTGTTTGGGTTTCCGAAGAAGGGTTCGATTTGAAGAACTCTTTTACTGTTTTATGCACTCCGTTTCTTAGAAATAATATTCTACATCATCAAGCCATATCATTCCTCACAAAACTTTTTACAATCGTCGACCGTGACTCGGTTTTTTTATCACGTACTAAAAACTTCCCTCTTTGGGTTTCCGAAGAAGGGTTCGATTTGAAGAACTCTTCTACTGTTTTATGCACTCTGTTTCTTAGAAATAATATTCTACATCATCAAGCCATATCATTTCTGATAAAACTTTTGACAAATGTCGACCGTGACTCGGTTTTTTTATCACGTACTAAAAACTTCCCTGTTTGGGTTTCCGAAGAAGGGTTCGATTTGAAGAACTCTTTTGCTGTTTTATGCACTCCGTTTCTTAGAAATAATATTCTACATCATCTAGCCTTATCATTCCTCACAAAACTTTTGTCAAACGTCGACCGTGACTCGGTTTTTTTATCACGTACTAAAAACTTCCCTGTTTGGGTTTCCGAAGAAGGGTTCGATTTGAAGAACTCTTTTTCTGTTTTATGCACTCCGTTTCTTAGAAATAATATTCTACATCATCTAGCCTTATCATTCCTCACAAAACTTTTGACAAACGTCGACCTTGACTCGGTTTTTTCATCACGTACTAAAAACTTCCCTGTTTGGGTTTCCGAAGAAGGGTTCGATTTGAAGAACTCTTTTACTGTTTTATGCACTCCGTTTCTTAGAAATAATATTCTACATCATCTAGCCTTACCATTCCTCACAAAACTTTTCTCAAACATCGACCGTGACTCGGTTTTTTTATCACGTACTAAAAACTTCCCTGTTTGGGTTTCCGAAGAAGGGTTCGATTTGAAGAACTCTTTTACTGTTTTATGCACTCCGTTTCTTAGAAATAATATTCTACATCATCTAGCCTTATCATTCCTCACAAAACTTTTGTCAAACGTCGATCGTGACTCGGTTTTTTTATCACGTACTAAAAACATCCCTTTTTGGGTTTCCGATGAAGGGTTCGATTTGAAGAACTCTTCTACTGTTTTATGCACTTTGTTTCTTAGAAATAATATTCTACATCATCAACCCATATCATTTCTGACAAAACTTTTGACAAATGTCGACCGTGACTCGGTTTTTTTATCACGTACTAAAAACTTCCCTGTTTGGGTTTCCGAAG
>NW_019276794.1:0-1199 GCF_002738345.1 Cucurbita maxima | reverse complement strand
CTAAAATATCTAGGTATCTAGGTCTCTCTTCTAAAATATATAGGTCTCTCTCCCCTAAGTCTCTCTCTTAAAATATCTAGGTCTCTCCCCTAAATAATCTAGGTCTCTCTCCCCTAACTAACTCTCCCTCTCCTAAAATATAGGTCTTTCTCCCCTAAAATATGTACGTATCTAAGTATCTCTCCCCCATAAAATATCGAGGTATCTAGGTCTCTCTCCAAAATTATCTAGGTATCTAAGTGTTTCTCCTAAAATATCTAAAATATCTAGGTATCTAGGTCTCTCTCCAAAATTATCTAGGTATCTAAGTGTTTCTCCTAAAATATCTAAAATATCTAGGTATCTAGGTCTCTCTTCTAAAATATATAGGTCTCTCTCCCCTAAGTCTATCTCTTAAAACATCTAGGTCTCTCCCCTAAATAATCTAGGTCTCTCTCCCCTAACTAACTCTCCCTCTCCTAAAATATAGGTCTTTCTCCCCTAAAATATGTACGTATCTAAGTATCTCTCCCCTAAAATATCCAGGTATCTAGGTCTCTCTCCGAAAATATCTAGGTATCTAGGTGTTTCTCCAAAAATATCTAAAATATCTAGGTCTCTCTCCTAAAATATATAGGTATCTAGGTCTCTACGAAAATATCTAGTATCTAGGTGTTTCTCCAAAAATATCTAAAATATTTAGGTCTCCCTTCTAAAATAGATGTATGTCTCTCTCCTAAAATATATCTCCCTTCTAAAATAGATGTATGTCTCTCTCCTAAAATATATTGTCTCTCCCTTCTAAAATAGATGTATGTCTCTCTCCTAAAATATATGTAGGTCTCTCTTCTAAAATATATGTAGGTCTCTCTCCTAAAATATATGTCTCTCTCCTAAAATATATGTAAGTCTCTCTCAAATATAAAAATATCTACGTCTCTCTTCTAAAATATATGTAGGTCTCTCTCCTAAAATATATGTCTCTCTCCTAAAATATATGTAAGTCTCTCTCAAATATAAAAATATCTACGTCTCTCTTCTAAAATATATGTAGGTCTCTCTTCTAAAATATGTAGGTCTCTTCTAAAATATGTAGGTCTCTTTTCTAAAATATATGTAGGTCTCTCTCCTAAAATATATGTAGGTCTCTCCCTTAAAATATCTAGGTCTCTCTTCTAAAATATCGAGGTCTCTCTTCTAAAATATCTAGGTCTCTCTCC
>NW_019276793.1:0-1199 GCF_002738345.1 Cucurbita maxima | reverse complement strand
CCAATTAAAATTTGGGCATGTATCTTTGGTGCAATGCATATCTTTGTTCATTTCATACCTTACATAACCATTTCTTATCATTACATAAGGTGAATGTACTCTATGCTACCATACTTTCATAATATGTAACATTCACAATAGCATAATAAGTAAACATGAAATTACAAAACGTAACATTTGTCATCACAACAACACGTTATAACATAATATGCAAATATAGAAATCACAAGGGATGACACAAACAAGGGCCACAGGGCATCTGCCACTCGTGCTTCAAACAATTCATCGAACCAAAATAGTAGTGAAGAAACTTACCAAGGTAGTTAAGTTGAAGTCTCTAAATCTTACTTGGAGCTAGTTCAAATTTTTCCTTTGAAATCCAAGTAAACCTATGCGAGTTCGCGACACTTAATTAGCACAGATCGAGCAAAATGAAATACGAATGGAAATCCATAATACTGTTAACCAAATAGAAAAGAAAAATAAAAGAAAAATACGAGAAGAAAAATAATGAAAAAGGAGAATTAAAATAAATACGGTTAATTTTAAAAATACATAGATGAAATTTAATAAAGTATATGGTGAACATAATTAAAATTAATCAAAAGGGAAGTAGATAAAAAAGGAAATTTAATAGATTTAAAATAAAGGATTTGGTGAACATTAAAATATAAACCAAAGAAATATCATGTCAAGAAACTCCATCAAAATCTTTTTAGTAACAATATCTTCCCTAAAACAGTAATAATAGAACATAACATATTTAATGAAAATGGAATAATATATATATATATATAACCTTCCAAGACTCTGCTCATAGAGTCTCTAATACTCACATGAAGTCTCACACATGGGTCATTGTAAAATTTAGAGAATTGAAATTGAAATTGATGTCATGGTTCATATAGGTTGACTTGAATATGTTATGGAGGGAAGGAGAAAGGAAATGAAATAAATGTTATCTTATGAATAAAAATCATGGGAGCTCGTGCATGTATGTATGTCATGTGTATCGGGATACTTCCCCGTTATGTTCTGTTAGTACGGATGCATACCTTCGATATTTATGTTTGACATGTTATCATGAAGACCTTTTCTTTTATCAGGGTCAAGTGACGTGTATTGTGTTGTGCCAAACAAAGTCCGGCCTAAGGGGCATGTATACCAATCCGTCTGATGGGTCCATGTATGCGTACGGG
>NW_019276792.1:0-1199 GCF_002738345.1 Cucurbita maxima | reverse complement strand
GGAAACCAAAGTTTTTAGTACGTGCTAAAAAAACTGAGTCACGGTCGACGTTTTTCGAAAGTTTTGTAAGGAATGATAAGTCTTGATGATTTAGAATATTATTTCTAAGAAACGGAGTGCATAAAACCGTAAATGAGTTCGTCAAATCGCACTCTTCTTCGGAAACCCATACAAGGAAATTTTTAGTACGTGCTAAAAAAGCCGAGTCACGGTCGACGTTTTTCGAAATTTTTGTGAGGAATGATAAGGCTTGATGATTTAGAATATTATTTCTAAGAAACGGAGTGCATAAAACAGTAAAAGAGTTCTTCAAATCGAACCCTTCTTCGGAAACCCAAACACGGAAGTTTTTAGTACGTGCTAAAAAAACCGAGTCACGGGCGACGTTTTTCGAAAGTTTTGTAAGGAATGATAAGGCTTGATGATTTAGAATATTATTTCTAAGAAACGGAGTGCATAAAACAGTAAAAGAGTTCGTCAAATCGCACTCTTCTTCGGAAACCCATACAAGGAAATGTTTAGTACGTGCTAAAAAAGCCGAGTCACGGTCGACGTTTTTCGAAATTTTTGTGAGGAATGATAAGGCTTGATGATTTAGAATATTATTTCTAAGAAACGGAGTGCATAAAACAGTAAAAGAGTTCTTCAAATCGAACCCTTCTTCGGAAACCCAAACACGGAAGTTTTTTGTACGTGCTAAAAAAACCGAGTCACGGTCGTCGTTTTTCCAAAGTTTTGTGAGGAATGATAAGGCTTGATGATTTAGAATATTATTTCTAAGAAAAGGTGTGCATAAAACAGTAAAAGGGTTCTTTAAATCGAACCCTTCTTCGAAAACCCAAATCTCGGAAATTTGAAGTACGTGCTAGAAAAACGAGTCACGATCGACGTTTTTTGAAACTTTTCTGAGGAATGATAAGGCTTGATGATTTAGAATATTATTTCTAAGAAACGGAGTGCATAAAACAGTAAAAGAGTTCTTCAAATCGAACCCTTCTTCGGAAACCCAAACACGGAAGTTTTTAGTACGTGCTAAAAAAACCGAGTCACGGTCGTCGTTTTTCCAAAGTTCTGTGAGGAATGATAAGGCTTGATGATTTAGAATATTATTTCTAAGAAAAGGTGTGCATAAAACAGTAAAAGGGTTCTTTAAATCGAACCCTTCTTCGAAAACCCAAATCTCGGAAATTTGAAGTACG
>NW_019276791.1:429-1199 GCF_002738345.1 Cucurbita maxima | reverse complement strand
GATAAGGCTAGATGATTTAGAATATTATTTCTAAGAAACGGAGTGCGTAAAACAGTAAAAGAGTTCTTCAAATGGAACCCTTCTTCCGAAACCTTAACAGGGAAGTTTGTAGTACGTGCTAAAAAAATCGAGTCACGGTCGACGTTTGTCGAAAGTTTTCTGAGGAATGATAAGGCTAGATGATTTAGAATATTATTTCTAAGAAACGGAATGCGTAAAACAGTAAAAGAGTTCTTCAAATGGAACCCTGCTCTGGAAACCCAAACAGAGAAGTTTGTAGTACGTGCTAAAAAACCGAGTCACGGACGACGTTTGTCGAAAGTTTTGGTAGGAATGATAAGGCTAGATGATTTAGAATATTATTTCTAAGAAACGGAGTGCGTAAAACAGTAAAAGAGTTCTTCAAATGGAACCCTTCTTCCGAAACCCTAACAGGGAAGTATGTAGTACGTGCTAAAAAAACTGAGTCACGGTCGACGTTTGTCGAAAGTTTTGTGAGAAATGATAAGGCTAGATGATTTAGAATATTATTTCTAAGAAACGGAGTGCGTAAAACAGTAAAAGAGTTCCTCAAATGGAACCCTTCTTCCGAAACCCTAGCAGGGAAGTATGTAGTACGTGCTAAAAAAACCGAGTCACAGTCGACGTTTGTCGAAAGTTTGTTGAGGAATGATAAGTCTTGATGATTTAGAATATTATTTCTAAGAAACGGAGTGCGTAAAACAGTAAAAGAGTTCTTCAAATGGAACCCTTCTTCCGAAACCCTAACA
>NW_019276791.1:0-278 GCF_002738345.1 Cucurbita maxima | reverse complement strand
AGAGAAGTTTGTAGTACGTGCTAAAAAACCGAGTCACGGTCGACGTTTGTCGAAAGTTTTGTGAGGAATGATAAGGCTAGATGATTTAGAATATTATTTCTAAGAAACGGAATGCGTAAAACAGTAAAAGAGTTCTTCAAATGGAACCCTGCTCCGGAAACCCAAACAGAGAAGTTTGTAGTACGTGCTAAAAAACCGAGTCACGGTCGACGTTTGTCGAAAGTTTTGTGAGGAATGATAAGGCTAGATGATTTAGAATATTATTTTTAAGAAACGGA
>NW_019276790.1:0-1199 GCF_002738345.1 Cucurbita maxima | reverse complement strand
TTTGGGTTTCCGAAGTAGGGTTCGATTTGAAGAACTCTTTTACTGTTTTCATGCACTCCGTTTGTTGGAAATTCTGTTCTAAATCATCAACCGTAAACATTCCTCACAAAACTTTAGAAAAACGTCGTCCGTGACTCGGTTTTTTTAGCACGTACTTCAAACGTCCCAGATTTGGGTTTTCGAAGTACGATTCGATTTGAAGCACTCTTTTACTGTTTTGATGCACTCCGTTTGTTCGAAATTGTTTTCTACATCATCAAGCCTAATCATTCCCCACAAAACTTTTTAAAAATGTCGATCGTGACTCGGTTTTTTTAGCACGTACTTCAAACGTCCCAGATTTGGGTTTCCGAAGTAGGGTTCGATTTGAAGAACTCTTTTACTGTTTTGATGCACTCCGTTTCTTCGAAAATCTATTCTAAATCGTCAAGCCTAATCATTCCCCACAAAAGTTTTGAAAAACGTCGACCGTGACTCAGTTTTTTTAAAACGTACTTCAAACCTCCCAGATTTGGGTTTTCGAAGTACGGTTCGATTTGAAGCACTCTTTTACTGTTTTGATGCACTCCGTTTCTTCGAAAATCTATTCTAAATTGTCAAGCCTAAACATTCCCCACAAAACTTTTTAAAAATGTCGATCGTGACTCGATTTTTTTAGCACGTACTTCAAACGTCCCAGATTTGGGTTTTCGAAGTAGAGTTCGATTTGATGAACTCCTTTACTGTTTTGATGCACTCCGTTTCTTCGAAAATATATTCTAAATCATCAAGCCTAATCATTCCCCACAAAACTTTTTAAAAATGTCGATCGTGACTCGGTTTTTTTAGCACGTACTTCAAACGTCTCAGATTTGGGTTTCCGAAGTAGGGTTCGATTTGATGAACTCCTTTACTGTTTTGATGCACTCCGTTTCTTCGAAAATATATTCTAAATCATCAAGCCTAATCATTCCCCACAAAACTTTTTAAAAATGTCGATCGTGACTCGGTTTTTTGAGCACGTACTTCAAACGTCCCAGATTTGGGTTTCCGAAGTACGGTTCGATTTGAAGCACTCTTTTACTGTTTTGATGCACATCGTTTCTTCGAAAATCTATGCTAAATCGTCAAGCCTAAACATTCCCCACAAAACTTTTTAAAAATGTCGATCGTGACTCGGTTTTTTTAGCACGTACTTCAAACGTCCCAGATTTGGGTTT
>NW_019276789.1:1049-1200 GCF_002738345.1 Cucurbita maxima | reverse complement strand
CAAATCGAACCCTTCTTCGGAAACCCAAATAGGGAAATCTTTAGTACATGCTAAAAAACCGAGTCACGGTCGACGTTTTTCGAAAGTTTTGTGAGGAATGTTAAGGCTTGAAGATTTCGAATATTATTACTTGGAAACAGGGTGCATAAAA
>NW_019276789.1:0-1043 GCF_002738345.1 Cucurbita maxima | reverse complement strand
GAGTCACGGTCGATGTTTTTCGAAAGTTTTGTGAGGAATGTTAAGGCTTGATGATTTAGAATATTATTACTTGGAAACGGGGTGCATAAAACAATAAAAGAGTTCTTCAAATCGAACCCTTCTTCGGAAACCGAAACAGGGAAATCTTTAGTACATGCTAAAAAAACCGAGTCACGGTCGACATTTTTCGAAAGTTTTGTTATGAATGATAAGGCTTGATGATTTAGAATATTATTACTTGGAAACGGGGTGCATAAAACAATAAAAGAGTTCTTCAACTCGAACTGTTCTTCGGAAACCCAAACAGGGAAATCTTTAGTACATGCTAAAAAAACCGAGTCACGGTCGACGTTTTTCGAAAGTTTTGTTAGGAATGATAAGGCTTGATGATTTAGAATATTATTACTTGGAAACGGGGTGCATAAAACAATAAAAGAGTTCTTCAACTCGAACCCTTCTTCGGAAACCCAAACAGGGAAATCTTTAGTACAAGCTAAAAAAACCGAGTCACGGTCGACGATTTTCAAAAGTTTTGTGAGGCATGATAAGGCTTGATGATTTAGAATATTATTACTTGGAAACGGGGTGCATAAAACAATAAAAGAGTTCTTCAAATCGAACCCTTCTTCGGAAACCCAAACAGGGAAATCTTTAGTACATGCTAAAAAAACCGAGTCACGGTCGACGTTTTTCAAAAGTTTTGTGAGGCATGATAAGGCTTGATGATTTAGAATATTATTACTTGGAAACGGGGTGCATAAAATAATAAAAGAGTTCTTCAACTCGAACCCTTCTTCGGAAACCCAAACAGGGAAATCTTTAGTAGATGCTAAAAAAACCGAGTCACGGTCGACGTTTTTCGAAAGTTTTGTTAGGAATGATAAGGCTTGATGNACATTTTTCGAAAGTTTTGTTAGGAATGATAAGGCTTGATGATTTAGAATATTATTACTTGGAAACGGGGTGCATAAAACAATAAAAGAGTTCTTCAACTCGAACCCTTCTTCGGAAACCCAAACAGGGAAATCTATAGTACAAGCTAA
>NW_019276788.1:0-1200 GCF_002738345.1 Cucurbita maxima | reverse complement strand
GTTTTTTTAGCACGTACTAACAACTTCCCTGTTTGGGTTTACGAAGAAGGGTTCGATCTGAAAAAACTCTTTTACAGTTTTCTACACTCTGTTTCTTAGAAATAATATTTTAAATCATGAAGCCATATCATTCCTCACAAAACTTTCGAAAAACGTCGACTCTAACTCGGTTTTTTTAGCACAATCTAAAAACTTCCTTGTTTGGGTTTCCGAAGAAGTGTTCGATTTGAAGAACTCTTTTACTGTTTTATGCACTCCGTTTCTTAGAAATAATATTCTAAATCATCAAGCCTGATCATTCCTACCAAAAATTTCGAAAAACGTCGACTGTGACTCGGTTTTTTTAGCACGTACTAAAAACTTCCGTCTTTCGGTTTCTGAAAAAGTGTTCGATTTGAAGAACTCTTTTACCATTTTATGCACTTCGTTTCTTAGAAATAATATTCTAAATCATCAAGCCTTATCATTCCTCACAAAAATTTAGAAAAACGTGAAAAGTCACTCGGCTTTTTTAGCATGTACTAAGAACTTCCCTGTTTGGGTTTCCGAAGAAGGGTTCGATTTGAAGAACTCTTTTACTGTTTTATGCACTCCGTTTCTTAGAAATAATATTCTAAATCATCAAGCCTTATCATTCCTCACCAAACTTTCGAAAAACGTCGACCGTGACTCGGTTTTTTTAGCACGTACTTCAAACTTTCCAAATTTGGGTTTCCGAAGTAGGGTTCGATTTGAAGAACTCTTTTACTGTTTTATGCACTCCGTTTCATAGAAATAATATTCTAAATCATCAAGCCTTATCATTCATCAGAAAATTTTCGAAAAACGTCGACCATGACTCGCTTTTTTTAGCACGTACTAAAAACTTCCCTCTTTCGGTTTCTGAAAAAGTGTTCGATTTGAAGAACACTTTTACTATTTTATGCACTTCGTTTCTTAGGAATAATATTCTAAATCATCAAGCCTTATCATTCCTCACAAAAATTTCGAAAAACGTGAACCGTCACTCGGCTTTTTTAGCATGTACTAAGAACTTCCCTGTTTGGGTTTCCGAAGAAGGGTTCGATTTCAATAACTCTTTTACTGTTTTATGCACTCCGTTTCTTAGAAATAATATTCTAAGTCATCAAGCCTTATCATTCCTCACAAAACTTTCGAAAAACGTCGATCGTGACTCGGTTTTTTTAGCACGTACTTCAA
>NW_019276787.1:0-1200 GCF_002738345.1 Cucurbita maxima | reverse complement strand
TTTGGGTTTCCGAAGAAGGGTTCGATTTGAAGAACTCTTTTACTGTTTTATGCACTCCGTTTCTTAGAAATAATATTCTAAATCATCAAGCATTATCATTCCTCACAAAACTTTCGAAAAACGTCGACCGTGACTCGGTTTTTTTAGCACGGACTGAAAACTTCCCTGTTTGGGTTTCCGAAGAAGGGATCGATTTGAAGAAGTCTTTTACTCTTTTATGCACTCCGTTTCTTTGAAATAATATTCTAAATCATCAAGCCTCATCATTCCTCACAAAACTTTCGAAAAACGTCGACCGTGACTCGGTTTTTTTAACACGGACTGAAAACTTCCCTGTTTGGGATTCCGAAGAAGGGTTCGATTGAAGAACTCTTTTACTGTTTTATGCACTCCGTTTCTTAGAAATAATATTCTAAATCATCAAGCCTTATCATTCCTCACAAAACTTTCGCAAAACGTCGACCGTGACTCGGTTTTTTTAGCACGTACTAAAACCTTCCCTAATTGGGTTTCCGAAGAAGGGTTCGATTTGAAGAACTCTTGTACTGTTTTATGCAATCCGTTTCTTAGAAATAATATTCTAAATCATCAAGCCTTATCATTCCTCACAAAACTTTCGCAAAACGTCGACCGTGACTCGGTTTTTTTAGCACGTACTAAAACCTTCCCTAATTGGGTTTCCGAAGAAGGGTTCGATTTGAAGAACTCTTTTACTGTTTTATGCACTCCGTTTCTTAGAAATAATATTCTAAATAATCAAGCCTTATAATTTCTCACAAAACATTCGCAAAACGTCGACCGTGACTCGGTTTTTTCAGCACGTACTAAAAACTTCTCTTTTTGGGTTTCCGAAGAAGGGTTCGATTTGAAGAACTCCTTTACTGTTTTATGCACTCCGTTTCTTAGAAATAATATTCTAAATCATCAGGTCTTATCATTCCTCACAAAACTTTCGAAAAACGTCGACCGTGACTCGGTTTTTTTAGCACGTACTCAAACCTTCCCTATTTGGGTTTCCGAAGAAGGGTTCTATTTGAAGAACCCTTTTACTGTTTTATGCGCTCCGTTTCTTAGAAATAATATTCTAAATCATCAAGCGTTATCATTCCGCACAAAACTTTCCAAAAACGATGACCGTGACTCGGTTTTTTTAGCACGGACTGAAAACTTCCCTGTTTGGTTTCCGAAGAAGGGTTCGAT
>NW_019276786.1:0-1201 GCF_002738345.1 Cucurbita maxima | reverse complement strand
TTAGGCTTGATGATTTAGAATATAATTTCGAAGAAACAGAGTGCATAAAACAGTAAAAAAATGCTTCAAATCGAACCCTAATTCGGAAACCCAAATCTGGGACGTTTGAAGTTTGTGCTAAAAAACCGAGCCACGGTCGACGTTTTTCGAAAGTTTTGTGAGGAATGATTAGGCTTGATGATTTAGAATATAATTTCGAAGAAACAGAGTGCATAAAACAGTAAAAAAATGCTTCAAATCGAACCCTAATTCAGAAACCCAAATCTGGGACGTTTGAAGTTTGTGCTAAAAAAACCGAGTCACGGTCGACGTTTTTCGAAAGTTTTGTGAGGAATGATTAGGCTTGATGATTTAGAATATAATTTCGAAGAAACAGAGTGCATAAAACAGTAAAAAAATGCTTCAAATCAAACCCTACTTCGGAAACCCAAATATGGGACGTTTGAAGTTTATGCTAAAAAAACCGAGTCACGGTCGATGTTTTTCGAAAGTTTTGTGAGGAATGATCAGACTTGATGATTTAGAATATAATTTCGAAGAAACAGAGTGCATAAAACAATAAAAAAATGCTTCAAATCGAACCCTACTTCGGAAACCCAAATCTGGGACGTTTGAAGTTTGTGCTAAAAAAACCGAGTCACGGTCGACGTTTTTCGAAAGTTTTGTGAGGAATGATTAGGCTTGATGATTTAGAATATAATTTCGAAGAAACAGAGTGCATAAAACAGTAAAAAAATGCTTCAAATCGAACCCTACTTCGGAAACCCAAATATGGGACGTTTGAAGTTTATGCTAAAAAAACCGAGTCACGGTCGACGTTTTTCGAAAGTTTTGTGAGGAATGATTAGGCTTGATGATTTAGAATATAATTTCGAAGAAACAGAGTGCATAAAACAGTAAAAAAATGCTTCAAATCGAACCCTACTTCGGAAACCCAAATATGGGACGTTTGAAGTTTATGCTAAAAAAACCGAGTCACGGTCGACGTTTTTCGAAAGTTTTGTGAGGAATGATTAGGCTTGATGATTTAGAATATAATTTCGAAGAAACAGAGTGCATAAAACAGTAAAAAAATGCTTCAAATCGAACCCTACTTCGGAAACTCAAATCTCGGACGTTTGAAGTTTGTGCTAAAAAAACCGAGTCACGGTCGACGTTTTTCGAAAGTTTTGAGAGGAATGATTAGGCTTGATGATTTAGA
>NW_019276785.1:0-1201 GCF_002738345.1 Cucurbita maxima | reverse complement strand
GGGGGGCGCGCGCGAGCGGAAGCACGCTGGCGGGGCGGGGCGAAAAGGGGCGCGCGCGCTGGAGAACAAGGGCGGGGCGGGGCTGGAAAGAGCGCGCGCGGGGGAAAGCGAACGGGGCGCACACGAGTGGGGCAGGGCGGGGCTAGCCAGAGCGCGGGAACGTTCCGACACTGCCCCACCGTGCGCGTTCCGCCACCGCACCACCGCCGTCAACCACCCTCGACCACTGACCACCACCTCGACGACCCAAGCATATGCCCATATGCGGCGCATAGTACTTGGGGCGTGGGGGTGGCGGAGGATATAGGGGGTTCCCCCGTGCCCAGCCCATGCAGACTAGTCACCCCCCTATATAGTACATTTTGAGGCATTTTTGGTCTGCCAGGCCTAGATACGATTTTTCTAAGCCGTCATACGGTCAAATATCTCAAGTTTTAGATTGTTTTTTTCCATGAACTCGATTGGTTCATTAATGGGAAATTCTAATGAATCTGTAAATCAAGTTTCATAATTTTTCAACCAACCAGTTTTTTTTAATGAATTTTTAAATATTAAAAAATACAAAATTAGAAAAAATAGCTAGAGTCGTCAAAAAAATCTAAAATTTTGTGAGAATCATTCTTTCATCTTGCTTAGCTCCCAAGAAACAAATTACAACAAACCGATCACTCCACATGTACTTTCACAATTAATGGGTGATGGTTGTAAAAACAAGGTCATGGTGGATGTTTTGGTGTAACGTACTTGCTCTAGTATCAAAACTCTTCATTTTAATGTTTTAGATAAGCATTCTTTTGCTTTAGTTCCAAAATAAAAAATAAAAAGAGAGAGTCGTAACGATAAAAGCATTAAAAATGAACATTCGCCTTTCACGGGAATTGGGTTTGATGATATTTTTATAAGCATTAAAAATAAACATTCGCCTTTCACGGGAATTGGGCTTGATGATATTTTTATACTCAGGCTTTATACATGTTCCTACTTTCCACGGATGTTCGGTGTGATGAATTGTTATAGGGGCTAACCTTCAAGGCTTTATACGTGTAGTCACGCTTCATAGGCACTAGGTGTGATGTTTTTTTTATGGAGGTAAAATCCAACACTTTTGATATGCTGTTGGTAGGACATGTATCGCGCATAGCATAGGATGGGGCTTGGCGTGTGCGAGGGGAGTGCGGGGTGAGCGCACGGAGGCATGCGG
>NW_019276784.1:0-1201 GCF_002738345.1 Cucurbita maxima | reverse complement strand
TATGCACTCCGTTTCTTCGAAAATCTATTCTAAATTATCAAGCCTAATCATTCCCCACAAAACTTTTTAAAAATGTCGATCGTGACTCAGTTTTTTGAGCACGTACTTCAAACGTCCCAGATTTGGGATTCCGAAGTACGGTTCGATTTTAAGCACTCTTTTACTGTTTTGATGCACTCCGTTTGTTCGAAATTGTATTCTACATCATCAAGCCTAATCATTCCCCACAAAAGTTTTGAAAAACGTCGACCGTGACTCAGTTTTTTTAAAACGTACTTCAAACGTTCCAGATTTGGGTTTTCGAAGTAGGGTTCGATTTGATGAACTCCTTTACTTTTTTGATGCACTCCGTTTCTTCGAAAATCTATTCTAAATCATCAAGCCTAAACATTCCCCACAAAACTTTTTAAAAATGTCGATCGTGACTCGGTTTTTTTAGCACGTACTTCAAACGTCCCAGATTTGGGTTTCCGAAGTAGGGTTCGATTTGAAGGACTCTTTTACTATTTTGATGCACTCCGTTTGTTCGAAATTCTGTTCTACATCATCAACCGTAAACATTCCTCACAAAACTTTAGAAAAACGTCGACCGAGACTCGGTTTTTTTAGCACGTACTTCAAACGTCACAGATTTTGGTTTCCGAAGTACGGTTCGATTTGAAGCACTCTTTTACTGTTTTGATGCCCTCCGTTTCTTCGAAAATCTATTCTAAATCATCAATCCTTATCGATCCCCACAAAACTTTTTAAAAATGTCGATCGTGACTCGGTTTTTTGAGCACGTACTTCAAACGTCCCAGATTTGGGTTTTCGAAGTAGGGTTCGATTTAAAGAACTCCTTTACTGTTTTGATGCACTCCGTTTCTTCGAAAATCTATTCTAAATCATCAATCCTTATCGATCCCCACAAAACTTTTTAAAAATGTCGATCGTGACTCGGTTTTTTGAGCACGTACTTCAAACGTCCCAGATTTGGGTTTCCGAAGTACGGTTCGATTTGAAGCACTCTTTTACTGTTTTGATGCACTCCGTTTGTTCGAAATTGTATTCTACATCATCAAGCCTAATCATTCCCCACAAAAGTTTTGAAAAACGTCGGCCGTGACTCAGTTTTTTTAAAACGTACTTCAAACGTCCCAGATTTGGGTTTTCGAAGTAGGGTTCGATTTGAAGAACTCCTTTACTGTTTTGATGCACTCCG
>NW_019276783.1:0-1202 GCF_002738345.1 Cucurbita maxima | reverse complement strand
CGAGTCACGATTGACGTTTTTCGAAAGTTTTGTGAGGAATGATAAGGCTTGATGATTTAGAATATTATTTCTAGGAAACGGAGTGCATAAAACAGTAAAAGAGTTCTTCAAATCGAACCCTTCTTCGAAAACCCAAACAGGGAAATCTTTAGTACATGCTAAAAAAACCGAGTCACGATCGACGTTTTTCGAAAGTTTTGTGAGGAATGATAGGGCTTGATGATTTAGCATATTATTTTTTAGGAAACGGAGTGCATAAAACAGTAAAAGAGTTCTTCAAATCGAACCCTTCTTCGGAAACCCAAACAGGGAAATCTTTAATACATGCTAAAAAAACCGAGTCACGGTCGACGTTTTTCGAAAGTTTTTTGAGGAATGATAAGGCTTGATGATTTAGAATATTATTTCTAAGAAACGGAGTGCATAGAACAGTAAAATAGTTCTTCAAATCGAACCCTACTTCGGATACCCAAATCTCGAAAGTTTGAAGTACGTGGTAAAAAAACCAAGTCACGATCGACGTTTTTCGAAAGTTTTGTGAGGAATGATAAGGCTTTATGATTTAGAATATTATTTCTAGGAAACGGAGTGCATAAAACAGTAAAAGAGTTCTTCAAATCGAACCCTTCTTCAGAAACCCAAACAGGGAAATCTTTAGTACATGCTAAAAAAATCAAGTCACGGTCGACGTTTTTCGAAAGTTTTGTGTGGAATGATAAGGCTTGACGATTTAGAATATTATTACTTGGAAACGGGGTGCATAAAACAATAAAAGAGTTCTTCAACTCGAACCCTTCTTCGAAAACCCAAACAGGGTAATCTTTAGTACATGCTAAAAAAACCGAGTCACGGTCGATGTTTTTCGAAAGTTTTGTTCAGAATGATAAGGCTTGATGATTTAGAATATTATTACTTGGAAACGGGGTGCATAAAACAATAAAAGAGNTTGTTAGGAATGATAAGGCTTGATGATTTAGAATATTATTTCTAGGAAACGGAGTGCATAAAACAGTAAAAGAGTTCTTCAAATCGAACCCTTCTTCGGAAACCCAAACAGGGAAATCTTTAGTACATTCTAAAAAAACCGAGTCACGGTCGACGTTTTTCGAAAGTTTTGTGAGGAATGATAAGGCTTGATGATTTAGAATATTATTTCTAGGAAACGGAGTGCATAAAACAGTAAAAGAGTTCTTCAAATCGAA
>NW_019276782.1:0-1202 GCF_002738345.1 Cucurbita maxima | reverse complement strand
GGGTTCGATTTGAAGAACTATTTTACTATTTTATTCACACCGTTTCTTCCAAATCCTATTCTAAATCATCAAGCCTAATCATTCCTCACAAATCTTTCGAAAAACATAGACCGTGACTCGGTTTTTTAAGCACGTACTTCAAACGTCTCAAATTTGGGTTTCCGAAGTAGGGTTCGATTTGAAGAACTATTTTACTGTTTTATGCACACCGTTTCTTCGAAATCCTATTCTAAATCATCAAGACTAATCATTCCTCACAAATGTTTCGAAAAACAAAGACCGTGACTCGGTTTTTTTAGCACGTACTTCAAACGTCTCAAATTTGGGTTTCCGAAGTAGGGTTCGATTTGAAGAACTATTTTACTGTTTTATGCTCACTGTTTCTTCGAAATCCTATTCTAAATCATCAAGCCTAATCATTCCTCAAAAATCTTTCAAAAAACGTCGACTGTAACTCGGTTTTTTTAGCATGTACTTGAAACGTTCCAGACTTGGGTTTCCGAAGTAGGGTTCGATTTGAAGAACTCTTTTACTGTTTTATGCTCACCGTTTCTTCCAAATCCTATTCTAAATCATCAAGCCTAATCATTCCTCACAAATCTTTCGAAAAACCTCGACCGTGACTCGGTTTTTTTAGCACGTACTTCAAACGTCCCAGATTTGGGTTTCCGAAGTAGGGTTCGATTTGAAGAACTCTTTTACTGTTTTATGCACACCGTTTCTTCGAAATCCTATTCTAAATCATCAAGCCTAATCATTCCTCAAAAATCTTTCGAAAAACATAGACCGTGACTCGGTTTTTTTAGCACCTACTTCAAACGTCCCTGACTTGGGTTTCCGAAGTAGGGTTCGATTTGAAGAACTCTTTTACTGTTTTATGCACACCGTTTCTTCGAAATCCTATTCTAAATTATCAAGCCTAATAATTCCTCAAAAATCTTTCGAAAAACGTCGACTGTAACTCGGTTTTTTTAGCACGTACTTGAAACGTTCCAGACTTGGGTTTCCGAAGTAGGGTTCGATTTGAAGAACTCTTTTACTGTTTTATGCTCACCGTTTCTTCCAAATCCTATTTTAAATCATCAAGCCTAATCATTCCTCACAAATCTTTCGAAAAACCTCGACAGTGACTCGGTTTTTTTAGCACGTACTTCAAACGTCCCAGATTTGGGTTTCCGAAGTAGGGTTCGATTTGAAGAACT
>NW_019276781.1:0-1202 GCF_002738345.1 Cucurbita maxima | reverse complement strand
TTTACTGTTTTATGCACTACGTTTCTTAGAAAAATATTCTAAATCATCAAGCTTTATCATTCCTACCAAAAATTTCGAAAAACGTCGACTGTGACTCGGTTTTTTTAGCATGTACTAACAAGTTCCCTGTTTGGGTTTCCGAAGAAGGGTTCGATTTGAAGAACTCTATTACTGTTTTATGCACACCGTTTCTTAGAAATAATATTCTAAATCATCAAGCCTTATCATTCATCAAAAAAAATTTGAAAAACGTCGACTCTGACTCTGTTTTTTTAGCACGTTCTAACAACTTCCCTATTTGGGTTTCCGAATAAGGGTTCGATCTGAAGAACTCTTTTACTATTTTATGCACTCCGTTTCTTAGAAATAATATTCTAAATCATCAAGCCTTATCATTCCTCACCAAACTTTCGAAAAACGTCGACCGTGACTAGGTTTTTTTAGCACGTACTTCAAACTTCCCAAATTTGGGTTTCCGTAGTAGGGTTCGAATTGAAGAACTCTTTTACTGTTTTATGCACTTCGTTTCATAGAAATAATATTCTAAATCATCAAGCCTTATCATTCATAAAAAAAAATTCGCAAAACGTCGACTGTGACTCTGTTTTTTTAGCACGTACTAACAACATCTCTGTTTGGGTTTCCGAAGAAGGGTTCGATCTGAAGAACTCTTTTACTATTTTATGCACTCCGTTTCTTAGAAATAATATTCTAAATCATCAAGCCTTATCATTCATAAAAAAAAATTCGCAAAACGTCGACCGTGACTCGGTTTTTTTAGCACGTACTTCAAACTTCCCAAATTTGGGTTTCCGTAGTAGGGTTCGAATTGAAGAACTCTTTTACTGTTTTATGCACTTCGTTTCATAGAAATAATATTCTAAATCATCAAGCCTTATCATTCATAAAAAAAAATTCGCAAAACGTCGACCGTGACTCGGTTTTTTTAGCACGTACTTCAAACTTCCCAGATTTAGGTTTCCGAAGTAGGGTTCGATTTGAAGAACTCTTTTACTGTTTTATGCACTCCGTTTCTTAGAAATAATATTCTAAATCATCAAGCCTTATCATTCAGCAGAAAAATTTCGAAAAACGTCAACTGTGACTCTGTTTTTTCGGCACGTACTAACAACTTCCCTGTTTTGGTTTCTGAAGAAGGGTTCGAGTTAAAGAACTCTTTTACTGTTTTATACACTACGTTT
>NW_019276780.1:628-1202 GCF_002738345.1 Cucurbita maxima | reverse complement strand
AATAGGATTTCGAAGAAACGGTGTGCATAAAACAGTAAAAGAGTTCTTCAAATCATACCCTACTTCGGAAACCCAAATCTGGGACGTTTGAAGTACGTGCTAAAAAAACCGAGTCACGGTCAAAGTTCTTCAAAAGTTTTGTGAGGAATGATGAGGCTTGATGATTCAGAATTGAATTTCGAAGAAACGGTGTGCATAAAATAGTAAAAGAGTTCTTCAAATCGAACCCTACTTCGGAAACCCAAATCTGGGACGTTTGAAGTACGTGCTAAAAAAACCGAGTCACAGTCGTGGTTTTTAAAAAGTTTTTTGAAGAATGATTAGGCTTGATGATTTAGAATAAGATTTCGAAGAAACAGTGTGCATAAAACAGTAAAAGAGTTCTTCAAATCGAACTCTACTTCGGAAACCCAAGTCTGGGACGTTTGAAGTACGTGCTAAAAAAACCAAGTCACGGTCGACGTTTGTCGAATAATTTGTGTGGAATGATTAGGCTTGATGATTTAGAATAGGATTTCGAAGAAACGGTGTGCATAAACAGTAAAAGAGTTCTTCAAATCGAACCCTACTTCCG
>NW_019276780.1:0-617 GCF_002738345.1 Cucurbita maxima | reverse complement strand
ATAAAACAGTAAAAGAGTTCTTCAAATCGAACCCTACGTCGGAAACCCAAATCTACAACGTTTGAAGTACGTGCTAAAAAAACCGAGTCACAGTCGAGGTTTTTAAAAAGTTTTGTGAGGAATGATTAGTCTTGATGATTTAGAATAGGAATTCGAAGAAACGGTGTGCATAAAACAATAAAAGAGTTCTTCAAATCGAACCCTACTTCGGAAACCCAAATCTGGGACGTTTGAAGTACGTGCTAAATGAGGCTTGATGATTCAGAATTGAATTTCGAAGAAACGGTGTGCATAAAAAAGTAAAAGTGTTCTTCAAATCGAACCCTACATCGGAAACCCAAATCTGGGACGTTTGAAGTACGTGCTAAAAAAACCGAGGCACGGTCGACGTTTTTCGAAAGATTTGTCTGGAATGATTAGGCTTGATGATTTAGAATAGGATTTCGAAGAAACGGTATGTATAAAACAATAAAAGAGTTCTTCAAATCATACCCTACTTCGGAAACCCAAATCTGGGACGTTTGAAGTACGTGCTAGAAAAACCGAGTCACGGTCGACGTTTTTAAAAAGTTTTGTGAGGAATGATTAGGCTTGATGATTTAGAATAGGATTTCGAA
>NW_019276779.1:0-739 GCF_002738345.1 Cucurbita maxima | reverse complement strand
TGCTGCCTTCGGGATGGTGGATGGTCGGAACGACGACAAAGCGTGCAAGGTGGGGTGGAGTTGGGTGCCTTCGGGCGTCCAACATGAGCCTCGTCGAGCGTGCGGCGTTGTGGTGACTCCGTCGGGCTATCCTTGGGGCAGCCCTATGTTTTGAAGGCCTGTGGTGCCAGAACATGTTCGGCTGGTTGGAATCGGGTGCCTTTGGGCGTGCGACATGAGACTAGTTGGGCATGGAATGTGGCCTTCTAACTTGTGCTGCCTTCGGGATGGTGTTGGCTTATTGGCCCTTGATCTCACATTAATTAATTTCAATGAATTAATTATTGATGTTTTGATGATAACAAACCTACTTTTAATTATTAACTATTTTCAGTTTTTTGAACTGTCCACAGTATAAGGTCGGGAATAACGATTACAACAACTTTTCAATTACTCAAATCAGAGCTAAAACGAAGAAATTAGAGTCGAGACAACATACCCGACGTGATGATGTGGCAACAAAATCAAAATGATGGACAAATCAAAATATATCAAAGTATGACATTTATAATATTGGAAGAGTAACACATGGTGGAGTTTTTCTTATTATTACATTTCTAAATAAAATTATTCTTACAAATATAAATTTGAATATAACCGTTACTCACATCGAATTTTATTATTACTATATTATATTATTATATTATTATATTTTAAAATTTTGGTAGTTACTCACATCATTTTTATTATTATTATATTA
>NW_019276778.1:0-1203 GCF_002738345.1 Cucurbita maxima | reverse complement strand
TTTTTACTGTATTATACACTCCGTTTCTTCGAAATAATATTCTAAATCATCATGCCAAATCATTCCTCCAAAAAGTTTCATAAAAAATGGACAGTTACTCGGTTTTTTAGCACGTGCTTCAAACGTTTCGATTTTGGTGTTTCCGAATTAGTGTTCGACATTAAGCACTTTTTTACTGTATTATACACTCCGTTTCTTCGAAATAATATTCTAAATCATCATGCCAAATCATTCTCCCAAAAAGTTTCATAAAAAATGGACAGTTACTCGGTTTTTTAGCACGTGCTTCAAACGTCCCGGTTTTGGTGTTTCCGAATTAGGGTTTGACTTTAAGCACTTTTTTACTGTATTATACACTCCGTTTTTTGAAATACTATTCTAAATCATCATGCCTAATCATTCCCCCAAAAAGTTTCTTAAAAAATGGACAGTTACTCGGTTTTTTAGCACGTGCTTCAAACGTCCCGGTTTTGGTGTTTCCGAATTAGGGTTTGACTTTAAGCACTTTTTTACTGTATTATACACTCCGTTTCTTTGAAATACTATTCTAAATCATCATGCCTAATCATTCCCCCAAAAAGTTTCTTAAAAAATGGACAGTTACTCGGTTTTTTAGCACGTGCTTCAAACGTCCCGGTTTTGGTGTTTCCGAATTAGTGTTCGACTTTAAGCACTTTTTTACTGTATTATACACTCCGTTTCTTCGAAATAATATTCTAAATCATCATGCCAAATCATTCCTCCAAAAAGTTTCATAAAAAATGGACAGTTACTCGGTTTTTTAGCACGTGCTTCAAACGTCCCGATTTTGGTGTTTCCGAATTAGTGTTCGAGTTTAAGCACTTTTTTACTGTATTATACACTCCGTTTCTTCGAAATAATATTCTAAATCATCATGCCAAATCATTCCCCCAAAAAGTTTCATAAAAAATGGACAGTTACTCAGTTTTTTACCACGTGCTTCAAACGTCCCGGTTTTGGTGTTTCCGAATTAGTGTTCGACTTTAAGCACTTTTTTACTGTATTATACACTCCGTTTCTTCGAAATAATATTCTAAATCATCATGCGAAATCAATCCCCCAAAAAGTTTCATAAAAAATGGACAGTTACTCGGTTTTTTAGCACGTGCTTCAAACGTCCCGGTTTTGGTGTTTCCGAATTAGGGTTTGACTTTAAGCACTTTTTTACTGTATTATACACTC
>NW_019276777.1:0-1203 GCF_002738345.1 Cucurbita maxima | reverse complement strand
CAAGAAATTAGGACGTCGTTCAAAATTATGTCTATTCGTAGGATACCCCAAAGAGACGAAAGATGGTTTGTTTTATGACCCTCAAGAAAATAGAGTGTTTGTATCAACAAACGCTACATTCTTAGAGCAAGATCACGTAAGAAATCATCAACCTCGTAGCGAACAAGTATTAAGTGAGATTTCTAAAGAAGCTACTGATACAACAACAAGAGTTGTTGATCAAGCTGGTCCTTCAATAAGAGTTGTTGATGGAGCTAACACTTCTGGTCAATCACATCCTTCTCAAGAGTTGAGAATGCCTCGACGTAGTGGGAGGGTTATAACTCAACCCGATCGTTACATGGGTTTGGCAGAAACTCAAGTCATCATACCTGATGATGGCATTGAGGATCCATTAATCTATGAACAAGCAATGAATGTTGAAGATAGAGATCAGTGGATTAAAGTCATGAATCTTGAAATGGAGTCAATGTACTTCAATTCAATCTGGGAACTTGTAGATCAACCATATAGGGTAAAACCTATTGGTTGCAAGTGGATCTATAAAAGGAAACGAGACCAAATCAGTAAGATACAGACCTTTAAAGCTCGACTAGTAGCAAAGGGTTATACCCAAAGAGAGGGAGTGGACTATGAAGAAACCTTCTCTCCTGTTGCTATGCTTAAATCGATTAGAATACTCTTGTCTATTGCCACATTTTATGATTATGAAATTTGGAAAATGAATGTTAAGACATCCTTTCTAAACGGCAATCTTGAAGAGAGTATCTATATGGCTCAACCAGAGGGGTTCATTGAACAAGATCACGAGCAAAGGGTTTGCAAATTCGAAAGAACCAAGAAGCCATAAGCGAAGAAAACATACTGAGCCCAAATATCATCTCATAAGAGAGATTGTGTAACGAGGAGATGTGATCGTCACACAGATAGCTTCAGAGCACAACATTGCTGATCCATTTACAAAGCCCCTCACGGCTAAAGTGTATGAAGGGCACCTAGTGAGTCTAGGACTACGAGTTAGGTAATCTAGGGCAAGTGGGAGAAAAGGCATGAGTATGTGATGCCCTAGTTTATTGTATTTATGTCTTTCTCTCTACTCAACGTTATAAAACCCCACTAGAGTTCTAGTCCAAGTGGGAGTTTGTTGGGTTTTATGTCCTAAAACTCATAGTTTGTAAACAAAAGCATATTTTATTTTCAATA
>NW_019276776.1:607-1203 GCF_002738345.1 Cucurbita maxima | reverse complement strand
TTTTTCGAAAGTTTTGTGAGGAATGATAAGGCTTGATGATTTATCATGTTATTTCTATGAAACAGAGTGCATAAAACCGTCAACAGAGTTCTTCAAATCGAACCCTACTTCGGAAACCCAAATTTGGAAAATTTGAAGTACGTGCTAAAAAAACCGAGTCACGATCGTCGTTTTTCGAAAGTTTTTTGAGGAATGATAAAGCTTGATTATTTATCATATTATTTCTAAGAAACGGAGTGCATAAAACCGTCAACAGAGTTCTTCAAATCGAACCCTACTTCGGAAACCCAAATCGTGGAAGTTTGAAGTACGTGCTAAAAAAACCGAGTCACGATCGTCGTTTTTCGAAAGTTTTGTGAGGAATGATAAGGCTTGATGATTTATCATATTATTTCTAAGAAACGGAGTGCATAAAACCGTCAACAGAGTTCTTCAAATCGAACCCTACTTCGGAAACTCAAATCTGGGAAATTTGAAGTACGTGCTAAAAAAACCTAGTCACGATCGTCGTTTTTTGAGGGTTTTGAGAGGAATGATAAGGCTTGATGATTTATCATATTATTTCTAGGAAACGGAGTGCATAAAACCGTCAACAG
>NW_019276776.1:0-232 GCF_002738345.1 Cucurbita maxima | reverse complement strand
GAGTCACGATCGTCGTTTTTCGAAAGTTTTGTGAGGAATGATAAGGCTTGATGATTTATCATCTTATTTCTAAGAAACGGGGTGCATAAAAACGTCAACAGAGTTCTTCAAATCGAACCCTACTTCGGTAACCCGAATCGTGGAAGTTTTAATTACGTGCTAAAAAAACCGAGTCACGATCGTCGTTTTTCGAAAGTTTTGTGAGGAATGATAAGGCTTGATGATTTATCAT
>NW_019276775.1:623-1204 GCF_002738345.1 Cucurbita maxima | reverse complement strand
TGTATATTTAGTAAAAAAGTGCTTAAAGTCGAACCCTGATTCGTAAACACCAAAACCGGGACGTTTGAAGAACGTGCTAAAAAACCGAGTAACTGTCCAATTTTTAAGAAACTTTTTTGGGGAATGAATAGGCATGATGATTTATAATAGTATTTTGAAGAAACGGAGTGTATAAAACAGTAAAAAAGTGCTTAAAGTCGAATCCTTATTAGTAAACACCAACACCGTGACGTTTGAAGAACGTGCTAAAAAAACCGAGTTACTTTCGAGTTTTTAAGAAACTTTATTGGGGAATGATTAGGCATGATGATTTAGAATAGTATTTCGAAGAAACGGAGTGTATATTACAGTAGAAAAGTGCTTAAAGTCGAACCCTGATTCGTAAACACCAAAACCGGGACGTTTGAAGAACGTGCTAAAAAAAACCGAGTTACTGTCGAGTTTTTAAGAAAATTTTTTGGGGAATGATTAGGCATGATGACTTAGAATAGGATTCAGAAGAACGGAGTGTATATTACAGTAAAAAAGTGCTTAAAGTCGAACCCTGATTCGTAAACACCAAAACCGGGACGTTTGAAGAA
>NW_019276775.1:0-267 GCF_002738345.1 Cucurbita maxima | reverse complement strand
GAAGAAACGGAGTGTATATTACAGTAAAAAAGTGCTTAAAGTCGAACCCTGATTCGTAAACACCAAAACCGGGACGTTTGAAGAACGTGCTAAAAAAACCGAGTTACTGTCGATTTTGTAAGAAACTTCTTTGGGGAAGAATTAGGCATGATGATTCAGAATAGTATTTTGAAAAAACGGAGTGTATATTTAGTAAAAAAGTGCTTAAAGTCGAACCCTGATTCGTAAACACCAAAACCGGGACGTTTGAAGAACGTGCTAAAAAAC
>NW_019276774.1:330-1204 GCF_002738345.1 Cucurbita maxima | reverse complement strand
GATTGTCGTTTCCTATTAGAACGTCCATCTTGTTAATTAGTAACTACAATTTCTTAACTCAGTTTAACATAAATCGAGAAATTGAACCTTATACTAACCTTAATTTCCTTAAACAAGGTCAATTTCAACCTCAGGATAGTCAGAACAAAAAATATTGGGCAAAATACCCTTTAGTGAGCTGAGAGCTTGATTTTGAGCCGCAAACCTGAGCCTAACTGACTGAGTCGCATAAGCCGAAGAAGTTTATGGCTGCAAGCATGATGCAGGGTGCAATGAGACGCAAACGTGTTTTTTTGGCGATTGATTTTTTTTTTTTTTGTTTTGTAGGTGTTACAGAATTTGTTTGTGTTTCATTTTCTAAAATTGTATATAAATTTCAAATCATTCATTTTTGTGCTTGAAATTTGTCTATAAAATCTAGAATTTGGTATTCAGGTTGACGTCATTAGTTTATTCTTCAATAACAACTATAATACTTTATTCAGATGTACTCATTTTTACATCTTTAGAGTAGTATTAGAGCATGCACACAACTTATGTAGAAAAGAAAAGATTTTATGTGATGTAAGGCGAAAGTATGGATTTGTCTAAGGATTCCATGGATGAATGAGCTCCAATACCTTTGTATGACTATTATATAAAGAAAAACCCTTCTCATCTGCACGCCAAATGCATTGAAAATAGTCGCATCGGTATTGAAGCCAAATATGACTCTCTAGCCAAAAAACCTCGAACGAAAGCTTCCCATAATTGCTGCTAAAGTTGCACCAAAACAATGTTGCCTCCCAAAAATTCTCATTGAATTCCCAGCTGTATTGGTATTTGAACTGAAGAATATGCTCCCCTAAATCAGAAAGTTAGGACATGGACATAA
>NW_019276774.1:0-276 GCF_002738345.1 Cucurbita maxima | reverse complement strand
GTTTATACAACTACATAGTCAAATGTTCAATTAAATAAAAAATCCTAAATATCAATTTGTGCCTAATTCAACTGGCTGAGACTATATATGCTTGAATGGAGAGGTCGAAGTACTCTTCAAACTCACCCAGTTGATTAACAAACAAACCCAAAAAAAAAAAAAAAATTAACCCAACCTAAAAAAAAGTTGTAATTAAACCCTTCAAGATTAAAAGGAAAATTGTAAAAATTGTGAACCTAATTTTTCAATAATCAAATTCATATTTTCTACCCAAAT
>NW_019276773.1:0-1205 GCF_002738345.1 Cucurbita maxima | reverse complement strand
TTGGTGTTTACGAATCAGGGTTCGACTTTAAGCACTTTTTTACTTTAATATACACTCCGTTTCTTCGAAATACTATTCTAAATCATCATGCCTAATCCTTCCCCAAAAAAGTTTCTTAAAAAATCGATAGTAACTCGGTTTTTTTTGCACGTTCTTCAAATGTCCTAGTTTTGGTGTTTACGAATCAGGGTTCGACTTGAAGCACTTTTTTACGGTAATATACACTCCGTTTCTTCGAAATACTATTCTAAATCGTCATGCCTAATCCTTCCCCAAAAAAGTTTCTTAAAAAATCGACAGTAACTCGGTTTTTTTAGAACGTTCTTCAAACGTCCCGGTTTTGGTGTTTACGAATCAGGGTTCGACTTTAAGCCCTTTTTTACTGTAATATACACTCCGTTTCTTCGAAATACTATTCTTAATCATCATGCCTAATCATTCTCAAAAAAAGTTTCTTAAAAAATCGACAGGAACTCGGTTTTTTTAGCACGTTCTTCAAACGTCCCGGTTTTGGTGTGTACGAATCAGGGTTCGACTTTTAGCACTTTTTTACTTTAATATACACTCCGTTTATTCGAAATACTATTCTTAATAATCATGCCTAATCATTCCCAAAAAAAGTTTCTTAAAAAATCGACAGTAACTCGGTTTTTTTAGCACGTTCTTCAAACGTCCCGGTTTTGGTGTGTACGAATCAGGGATCGACTTTAAGCACTTTTTTACTGTAATATACACACCGTTTCTTCGAAATACTATTCTAAATCATCATGCCTATTCCTTCCCCAAAAAAGTTTCTTAAAAAATCGACAGTAACTCGGTTTTTTTAGCACGTTCTTCAAACGTCCCGGTTTTGGTGTTTACGAATCAGGGTTCGACTTTAAGCACTTTTTTACTGTAATATACACTCCGTTCCTTCGAAATACCATTCTAAATCCTCATGCCTAATCATTCCCCAAAAAAGTTTCTTAAAAAATCGACAGTAACTCGGTTTTTTTAGCACGTTCTTCAAACGTCCCGGTTTTGGTGTTTACGAATCAGGGTTCGACTTTAAGCACTTTTTTACTGTAATATACACTCCGTTCCTTCGAAATACTATTCTAAATCGTCATGCCTAATCCTTCCCAAAAAAAGTTTCTTCAAAAATCGACAGTAACTTGGTTTTTTTAGCACGTTCTTCAAACGTCCCGGTTTTGGTGTTTACGAAT
>NW_019276772.1:893-1206 GCF_002738345.1 Cucurbita maxima | reverse complement strand
AAACGTCCCAGATTTGGGTTTCCGAAGTAGGGTTCGATTTGAAGCATTTTTTTACTGTTTTATGCACTCTGTTTCTTCGAAATTATATTCTAAATCATCAAGCCTAATCATTCCTCACAAAACTTTCGAAAAACGTCGACCGTGGCTCGGTTTTTTTAGCACAAATTTCAAACGTCCCAGATTTGGGTTTCCGAAGTAGGGTTCGATTTGAAGCATTTTTTTACACTTTTATGCACTCTGTTTCTTCGAAACTTTATTCTAAATCATCAAGCCTAATCATTCCTCACAAAACTTTCGAAAAACGTCGACCGTG
>NW_019276772.1:0-590 GCF_002738345.1 Cucurbita maxima | reverse complement strand
GCCTAATCATTCCTCACAAATCTTTCGAAAAACGTCGACCGTGACTCGGTTTTTTTAGCACAAACTTCAAACGTCCCAGATTTGGGTTTCCGAAGTAGGGTTCGATTTGAAGCATTTTTTTACTGTTTTATGCACTCTGTTTCTTCGAAATTATATTCTAAATCATCATGCCTAATCATTCCTCACAAATCTTTCGAAAAACGTCGACCGTGACTCGGTTTTTTTAGCACAAACTTCAAACGTCCCAGATTTGGGTTTCCGAAGTAGGGTTCGATTTGAAGCATTTTTTTACTGTTTTATGCACTCTGTTTCTTCGAAATTATATTCTAAATCATCAAGCCTAATCATTCCTCACAAAACTTTCGAAAAACGTCGACCGTGGCTCGGTTTTTTTAGCACAAATTTCAAACGTCCCAGATTTGGGTTTCCGAAGTAGGGTTCGATTTGAAGCATTTTTTTACACTTTTATGCACTCTGTTTCTTCGAAACTTTATTCTAAATCATCAAGCCTAATCATTCCTCACAAAACTTTCGAAAAACGTCGACCGTGGCTCGGTTTTTTTAGCACAAACTTCAAACGTCCCAGATTT
>NW_019276771.1:0-1206 GCF_002738345.1 Cucurbita maxima | reverse complement strand
CCTAAGCCTTTACACATGGGTTCTCTTTGATAGAAGCGGGGGGGATGTCGACATGACACCAAGTTCAATAACAGTATAGAGAGTTACTGACTTCCCTTTGACTAGGGCCTTCTCAAGTTCTTTTCCTGTGCCCAGAGGTTTTGGGGGGGGTGAGCAACTAGCTTCTGTCCTAAGGCCATCTATTTCTAGTGCTTACGAGCCAATTGCATAGAATGGGAATGGGAATAATAAATAAGGCATTTATTCCTTCCATGCAGTCTGATTTAAGACCTTCTCCCGACCATACATATAGATACTAGTTTTCTAGATAATATGAATAGGAAGGAGTCTCCTTTACAATTCTAAATCATAAGAAAAAGCCTCAACCTTAAACCTTTTCCTTCAAACACGAGGTAAACTGAAATTACATTGCCTGGTCGGACTATTACTGATTGAACTCGGTAACATGGAATAGAATGGGTGTTTGTTGAACTCGGTCTCTTCTCTTTTCTTTCCTTTGATGAAGCTTGAAAGACTCTTCAAATTCAAGAAAGATTTGCTCATTCACCTGAACCTTTGACTCTATTTATTACCTGAACTTGACAGGTAGAGTAAAGAAAAGAAAAGCAGAATCAGGAAGGAAAGAGGAAATCAAGCTTAATTCGAGTTTACAGTGAATAAATAGGGAGAAGGGAGAATCAACATTCCCTATTCCTTTACAGTCGAGTCAATGAAATCCTTTGATGATATTCCCTGAAACAGGTAGAGTAAAGAAAAGAAAGCCTCTTTCTTCTTTTTCTATTGGTGCCGGAACTAGTTTTCAGGCCATTTGCTCTCGATGAAAGGCCAGAAGTGGAAGTGATAGATGTAGTTAGTTATCCTTGCTGTCTGTCAATACATTGCTTCTTTCTGGCCCTGGGGAGCTTGTACCTGATCTGCCCGGGAGTCCTATTCCTTCTGCCGGCGAGATAGTTCCAATTGTTGTAGTCTCTTTCTTCCCTAGTACATAATTTCTGGGAGGGATAGAGTTTGTATTTGTATTGACTATAGGCATTGACTAAATAAGCTAAGCTATACTGTCAAATAAGAAGGACTCCCCAAAAGCGTATAACGAACCAAAGAAGCCTTGCAATCTAAGAGCTTTCCATGGGGATTGAGTGTTGGAAACCCCTAGGAAGATTCCCATGCAGTCTGACGGGCTGAATACTAGATCGAAAGGCTTCCTTT
>NW_019276770.1:1009-1206 GCF_002738345.1 Cucurbita maxima | reverse complement strand
AAATTTGAAGTACGTGCTATAAAAACCGAGTCACAATCGTCGTTTTTCGAAAGTTTTGTGAGGAATGATAAGGCTTGATGATTTATCATATTATTTCTAAGAAACGAAGTGCATAAAACCGTCAACAAAGTTCTTCAAATCGAACCCTACTTCGGAAACCCGAATCGTGGAAGTTTGAAGTACGTGCTAAAAAAATC
>NW_019276770.1:0-981 GCF_002738345.1 Cucurbita maxima | reverse complement strand
CGAGTCACGATCGTTGTTTTTCGAAAGTTTTGTGAGGAATGATAAGGCTTGATGATTTATCATATTATTTCTACGAAACGGAGTGCATAAAAACGTCAACAGAGTTCTTCAAATCGAACCCTACTTTGGAAGCCCAAATCTGGGAAATTTGAAGTACGTGCTAAAAAAACCGAGTCACGATCGTCGTTTTTCGAAAGTTTTGTGAGGAATGATAAGGCTTGATGATTTATCATATTATTTCTAAGAAACGAAGTGCATAAAACCATCAACAGAGTTCTTCAAATCGAACCCTACTTCCGAAACCCAAATCTCGGAAAGTTGAAGTACGTGCTAAAAAAACCAAGTCACGATCGTCGTTTTTCGAAAGTTTTGTGAGGAATGATAAGGCTTGATGATTTATCATATTATTTCTAAGAAACGAAGTGCATAAAACCGTCAACAGAGTTCTTCAAATCGAACCCTACTTCCGAAACCCAAATCTGGGAAATTTGAAGTACGTGCTTAAAAAACCAAGTCACGATCGTCGTTTTTCGAAAGTTTTGTGAGGAATGATAAGGCTTGATGATTTATCATTTTATTTCTATGAAACAGAGTGCATAAAACCATCAACAGAATTCTTCAACTCGAACCCTACTTCGGAAACCCAAATCTGAAAAATTTGAAGTACGTGCTATAAAAACCGAGTCACAATCGTCGTTTTTCGAAAGTTTTGTGAGGAATGATAAGGCTTGATGATTTATCATATTATTTCTAAGAAACGAAGTGCATAAAACCGTCAACAGAGTTCTTCAAATCGAACCCTACTTCGGAAACCCGAATCGTGGAAGTTTGAAGTACGTGCTAAAAAAATCGAGTCATGATCGTTGTTTTTCGAAAGTTTTGTGAGGAATGATAAGGCTTGATGATTTATCATATTATTTCTACGAAACGGAGTGCATAAAAACGTCAACAGAATTCTTCAAATCGAACCCTACTTCGGAA
>NW_019276769.1:0-1206 GCF_002738345.1 Cucurbita maxima | reverse complement strand
GGTGTGGTGAAGGTCGAACAAACACGTGACCTTCAAATCTTCAATATTAGGCTCTCCCAACTAAATTATCCCCGTTAACATTGAAAATGAAAATTTGGAAATTTTAAAAAGAATAATCACTAAATTTTTAAAAAGAAATAATCACTCATTTTAGATTGAATATTGGAGTTATGCAAGTTAGTCAACACTGGTGCTCTCCAAACTGAGCTATCCTGCTAACATTAAAAATAAAAATTCATCGGTAATTTTAGATTGAATATTCGAGTTATGCAACTTAGTCAACTTGAATGTACAGCTAACATTAAAAATAAAAATAATATTTTCACTACTTCATTGAGATTTTAAAAAATTGAATAGTCAGGAGTCGAGTTATGTGACTTGAATCAGGTGTGGTGAACGTGGATCGAACACGTGACCTTCATAGTCAGGAGTCGAGTTATGTGACTTGAATCAGGTGTGGTGAACGTGGATCGAACACGTGACCTTCAGATTTTCAATCTGACGCTCTCAAAACTGAGTTATCCTCACTAATATTTGAAAAAAAAAATCATAAGTAAAGGTATTTCCGGTAACTCATTATATTTTAAAAAGAAATAATCACTAATTTTAGATTGAATAAAGTTATGCAACTTAATAGACTTATGCAACATAAACCAAGTGCGGTGAACATGGATTAAACATGTAACCTTGAGATATTCATTCCCAACTGAGCTATCCCCGCTAACATTAAAAATCAAAATTCATGTGTAAGGGTATTTCCGCTAATTCATTATTCATTGAAATTTTAAAAATAAATAATAACTAATTTTTTATTGAATAGTTAGCTTATGTAAATGGAAACTGGTGGGGTGAACGTGAAGATTAAACACGTGACCTTCAAATCTTTAGTTTGACACTCTCCCAACAGAGCTATCCCCGCTAAGATTAAAAATAAAAATTCATAAGTAAAGCTATTTCCACTAATTCATTATATTTTAAGAAGAATTTATAATCAACTAAACTATAAGATATAATGAATGTCGATCAAACACAAGACCTTCAATTCGATCAAACTTATGCCAGCTGGATAAAAAACGTGACAGATCTTCCTCTAATTCATTGAGATTGAGATTTTAAAAAGAAATAATCGCTAATGCAATGAACGTGGACCAAACACGTTACCTTTAAATCTTCAATATGACGCTCTCCTCACTAATATTAAAATTG
>NW_019276768.1:150-1206 GCF_002738345.1 Cucurbita maxima | reverse complement strand
TGTTTTCGAAGTAGGGTTCGATATGACGAACTCTTTTACTGTTTTATGCACTCCGTTTCTTCGAAACTATATTCTAAATCATCAAGCCTAATCATTCCTCACAAAACTTTCGAAAATCGTCGAAAGGTACTAGGTGTTTTTCGGCACGTACTTCAAACGTACCCGATTTGTGTTTTCGAAGTAGGGTTCGATATGACGAACTCTTTTACTGTTTTATGCACTCCGTTTCTTCGAAAATATATTCTAAATCATCAAGCCTAATCATTCCTCACAAAACTTTCGAAAATCGTCGACAGTGACTCGGCTTTTTTCGCACGTACTTCAAACGTCCCAGAATTGGGTTTCTGAAGTAGGGTTCGATTTGAAGAACTCTGTTACTTTTTTATGCACTCCGTTTCTTCGAAACTATATTCCAAATCATCAAGCCTAATCATTCCTCACAAAACTTTCGAAAATCGTCGACAGTGACTCGGTTTTTTTCGCACGTACTTCAAACGTCCCAGATTTGGGTTTCCGAAGTAGGGTTCGATTTGAAGAACTCTTTTACTGTTTTATGCACTCCGTTTCTTCGAAACTATATTCTAAATCATCAAGCCTAATACATCCTCACAAAACATTCGAAAATCGTCGAAAATGACTCGGTTTTTTTCGCACGTACTTCAAACGTCCCAGATTTGGGGTTTCAAAGTAGGGTTCGATTTGAAGAACTCTTTTACTGTTTTATGTACTCCGTTTCTTCGAAACTATATTCTAAATCATCAAGCCTAATCATTCCTCACAAAACTTTTGAAAATCGTCGACAGTGACTCGGTTTTTTTCGCACGTACTTCAAACGTTCCCGATTTGTGTTTCCGAAGCAGGGTTCGATTTCAAGAACTCTTTTACTGTTTTATGCACTCCGTTTCTTCGAAACTATATTCTAAATCATCAAGCCTAATCATTCCTCACAAAACATTCGAAAATCGTCGAAAATGACTCGTTTTTTTCGCACGTACTTCAAACGTCCCCGATTTGGGTTTTCGAAGTAGGGTTCGATTTGAAGAACTCTTTTACTGT
>NW_019276768.1:0-144 GCF_002738345.1 Cucurbita maxima | reverse complement strand
TGAAGAACTCTTTTACTTTTTTATGCACTCCGTTTCTTCGAAACTATATTCTAAATCATCAAGCCTAATCATTCCTCACAAAACTTTCGAAAATCGTCGAAAATGACTAGGTGTTTTTTGGCATGTACTTCAAACGTCCCCGAT
>NW_019276767.1:686-1206 GCF_002738345.1 Cucurbita maxima | reverse complement strand
TGAGGAATGATTAGGCTTGATGATTTAGAATAGGATTTCGAAGAAACGGTGTGCATAAAACAGTAAAATAGTTCTTCAAATCGAACCCTACTTCGAAAACCCAAATCTGAGACGTTTGAAGTACGTGTTAAAAAAACCGAGTCACGGTCGACATTTTTCGGAAGATTTGTGAGGAATGATTAGGCTTGATGATTTAGAATAGGATTTCGAAGAAACGGTGTGCATAAAACAGAAAAATAGTTCTTCAAATCGAACCCTACTTCGGAAACCCAAGTCTGGGACGTTTGAAGTACGTGCTTAACAAACCGAGTCACGGTCGAAATTTTTCGAAAGATTTGTGATTAATGATTAGGCTTGATGATTTAGAATAGGATTTCGAAGAAACGGTGTGCATAAAACAGTAAAAGAGTTCTTAAAATCGAACCCTACTTCGGAAACCCAAGTCTGGGACGCTTGAAGTACGTGTTAAAAAAACCGAGTCACGGTCTTTGTTTTTCGAAAGATTTGTGAGAAATGATTA
>NW_019276767.1:0-342 GCF_002738345.1 Cucurbita maxima | reverse complement strand
AAACCCAAGTCTGGGACGTTTGAAGTACGTGTTAAAAAAACCGAGTCACGGTCTTTGTTTTTCGAAAGATTTGTGAGAAATGATTAGGCTTGATAATTTAGAATAGGATTTCGAAGAAACGGTGTGCATAAAACAGTAAAATAGTTCTTCAAATCAAACCCTACTTCGGAAACCCAAATCTGAGACGTTTGAAGTATGTGTTAAAAAAACCGAGTCACGGTCTTTGTTTTTCAAAAGATATGTGAGGATTGATTAGGCTTGTTGATTTAGAATAGGATTTCGATGAAACGGTGTGCATAAAACAGTAAAATAGTTCTTCAAATCGAACCCTACTTCGGAAAC
>NW_019276766.1:1007-1206 GCF_002738345.1 Cucurbita maxima | reverse complement strand
AGTCATGTTTGCATGTTCATGCAAATTTGAGATCACCAAATTTTGACACTCAAAATTCCACTCAAATGTTTGGGATTATGTGACAAGCATGCATGCTTGAGTTTACCAAATTTTGACACTCAAAATTGCACTCAAATTTGAGGGGTTTATTTGGCAAGCATGCAAGTTTGGTTAAACCAAATTTTGACACCTCAAAATT
>NW_019276766.1:0-660 GCF_002738345.1 Cucurbita maxima | reverse complement strand
TAAATATATCGTATATATGTAGCACAGTCTCCCTAATTTGAATTCGAAGACTTCGAACTCACTCGTCACACTGTTCTATGGTTTAGTTCAATATGAGCTAGCAGAGGGACCTAATGAACATATACATCATGGGCTCCAAAGATCCAAAATTAACCGGTTAAACTCATTAATCTTGTTAACCAACATTCGTTAACTACTAGGACATTTCACTATAGCCTAGTAGTTGCACTCCCCTCACTATAGATATATTTTTGTCCATTTGATATAACCATGATTAGTAAGTCGATCCTTCATAGGTTGTTCGTAACTAGAGCTGGGTCAATTTACCGTTTTACCCCTAAAGTTAATTCTTGTTTCTTATGTTTCACTGATCCTCTAATGAACAATTGGTTTGTGGTCCAACCAGAAAATCGGATCCCTCTCAGGTCAATGAGAGGGTGGGACCCCTTGTTCAAGACCTGAAGTCAGTATTTAAGGGAACTACCTCTCTTCTATCCCTAATAGTGGGTAGGAGTGAATTCCATCTTGCACCATACGTACCCAGCCATTTACCCTCTTACCCCTAAAATGGGAGGCCTATTGAGTCGGCAAACTTGAGCCACTCTCACCCATGCAAATCTAAGGATAATTCCGAATAAACAGGAGTTCATGGTTAGCTCA
>NW_019276765.1:370-1206 GCF_002738345.1 Cucurbita maxima | reverse complement strand
AAACCGAGTAACAGTCCATATTTTAAGAAACTTTTAAGGGGAGTGATTAAGCATGATTTTTTACAAAAGAATGTCGAAGAAAGAGAGTGTATAAAGCATTAAAATAGTTCTTGAAATCGTAACCCTAATTCGCAAACCCCAAACCGGGACGTTTGAAAAACATGCTAAAAAAACCGAGTAACTATCCATGTTTCTCAAAACTTTTATGGCGAATGATTAGGCATGATGATTTCTAATAGAGGGTCGAAGAAACGGAGTGTATAAAGCAGGAAAAATGTGCTTAAAATTGAAACCCTGTTTCGTAAACCCCTAACGTGGGCTTTTGAAAGACGCGCTATAAAAAACGAGTAACTGTGAATGTTTTCCAAAACTTTTGTGGGGAATGATTAGGCCTGATGATTTAAAATGGAAGAAACGGAGTGTATAAAGCAGCAATAAATTTCTTAAAATCGAAAGCCTAATTCACAAACGCCAAACCGACACGTGCTAAAAAAACCGAGTAACAGTCCATATTTTAAGAAACTTTTAAGGGGAGTGATTAAGCATGATTTTTTACAAAAGAATGTCGAAGAAAGAGAGTGTATAAAGCAGTAAAATAGTGCTTGAAATCGTAACCCTAATTCGCAAACCCCAAACCGGGACGTTTGAAAAACATGCTAAAAAAACCGAGTAACTATCCATGTTTCTCAAAACTTTTATGGCGAATGATTAGGCATGATGATTTCTAATAGAGGGTCGAAGAAACGGAGTGTATTAAGCAGGAAAAATGTGCTTAAAATTGAAACCCTGTTTCGTAAACCCCTAACGTGGGCTTTTGAAAGACGCGCTATAAAAAA
>NW_019276765.1:0-201 GCF_002738345.1 Cucurbita maxima | reverse complement strand
TGCTTAAAATTGAAACCCTGTTTCGTAAACCCCTAACGTGGGCTTTTGAAAGACGCGCTATAAAAAACGAGTACCTGCGAATGTTTTCCAAAACTTTTTTGGGGAATGATTAGGCCTGATGATTTAAAATGGAAGAAACGGAGTGTATAAAGCAGCAATAAATTTCTTAAAATCGAAAGCCTAATTCACAAACGCCAAACC
>NW_019276764.1:0-1207 GCF_002738345.1 Cucurbita maxima | reverse complement strand
TTGGAAGTTTTGTGGGGAATGATTAGGCTTCATGATTTAGAATAGAGTTTCGAAGAAACGGAGTGCATAAAACAGTAAAAGTGTGCTTCAAATCGAACCCTACTTCGGAAACCCAAATCTGGGATGTTTGAAGTACGTGCTAAAAAAACCGAGTCACAGTCGACGTTTTTTGGAAGTTTTCGGGGGAATGATTAGGCTTGATGATTTAGAATAGAATTTCGAAGAAACGGAGTGCATGAAACAGTAAAAGTGTGCTTCATCTCGAACCCTAATTCAGAAACCCAAATCTGGGACGTTTGAAGTACGTGTTAAAAAAACCGAGTCACGGTCTTTGTTTTTCGAAAGATTTGTGAGGAATGATTAGGCTTGATGATTTAGAATAGGATTTCGAAGAAACGGAGTGCATGAAACAGTAAAAGTGTGCTTCAAATCGAACCCTACTTCGGAAACCCAAATCTGGGACGTTTGAAGTACGTGCTAAAAAAACTGAGTCACGGTCGACGTTTTTTGGAAGTTATCGGGGGAATGATTAGGCTCGATGATTTAGAATAGAATTTCGAAGAAACGGAGTGCATGAAACAGTAAAAGTGTGCTTCAAATCGAACTCTACTTCGGAAACCCAAATCTGGGACGTTTGAAGTACGTGCTAAAAAAACCGAGTCACGGTCGACGTTTTTTGGAAGTTTTCGGGGGAATGATTAGGCTCGATGATTTAGAATAGAATTTCGAAGAAACGGAGTGCATGAAAAGTGTGCTTCAAATCGAACCCTACTTCGTAAACCCAAATCTGGGACGTTTGAAGTACGTGCTAAAAAAACCGAGTCACGGTCGACGTTTTTTGGAAGTTTTGGGGGGAATGATTAGGCTTGATGATTTAGAATAGAATTTCGAAGAAACGGAGTGCATGAAACAGTAAAAGTGTGCTTCAAATCGAACCCTACTTCGGAAACTTAAATCTGGGACGTTTGAAGTACGTGCTAAAAAAACCGAGTCACAGTCGACGTTTTTTGGATGTTTTGTGGGGAATGATTAGGCTTGATGATTTAGAATAGAGTTTCGAAGAAACGGAGTGCATAAAAAAGTAATAGTGTGCTTCAAATCGAACCCTACTTCTGAAACCCAAATCTGAGACGTTTGAAGTACGTGCTAAAAAAACCGAGTCACGGTCGACGTTTTTTGGAAGTTTTCGGGGGAATGATTAGGCTCG
>NW_019276763.1:0-1207 GCF_002738345.1 Cucurbita maxima | reverse complement strand
AAGCCCCTGCGACGGATGAGTCTCAGGGGCTGCCTTGTAACGTAATTCCCACCGAGCGACGGGTAGAATCCTTTGCAGACGACTTAAATATGCGACAGGGTATTGTAAGTGGCAGAGTGGCCTTGCTTCCACGATCCACTGAGATTCAGCCCTTCGTCGCTCCGNTAAGTGGCAGAGTGGCCTTGCTGCCACGATCCACTGAGATTCAGCCCTTCGTCGCTCCGATTCGTCCCTCCCCACGCAACAAACCAATTTATTTCTGCCAAGTGTCGTGGAGGCTATGGAAAAAAGTAGTGATTCTACTCGCCAAGTGTTTGATGACTGGACGTGCTCCTCCAATGCAAGGCCATCGAAGATGCATGCGTGAGTTGGGGTGGTGTGGGTTTGGGTGTTGGTGAGAAGGACGCAGGGGTGGGTGTGTGGGAGCACGGGTTGGGCGCTCGCGTGCCCGCTAAGGCCTACGGCCGGCAATCGTGGGGCGCCAGTGCTCGCGCCCTCGTGCGCGCGCCGAGCCCCACGCCGCAGCAGCGCCCCCATCGCCCTTGCGCGCACATCATGCCCGCCAACACCGGCAATCGTGGGGCGCCAGTGCCCGCCCCCTCGTGCGCGCGCCGAGCCCCACGCCGCAGCAGCGCCCCCATCGACCTTGCGCGCACATCATGCCCGCCAACACCTGCGCGCGCTACCGCTAGGAGGTTAACCCGCGCGCGCTACCCCCGTGCACACGCCGAGCCCCATCCTACGCTGCGCGCGATACGTGTCCTACCAACAGCATATCAAAAGTGTTGGATTTTACCTCCATTAAAAAACAAAAAAAAACATCACACCGAATGATGTGGCAGCGAAAGAATGCTTATCTCAAACATTAAAATGAAGAGTTTTCATACCGTTGCAAGTACGTTACACCAAGACGTCCACCATGACCTTGTGCTTACAACCATCACCCATTAATTGCGAAGCAAGTACGTTACACCAAGACGTCCACCATGACCTTGTGCTTACAACCATCACCCATTAATTGCGAAAGTACGTGTGGAGTGGTCGGTTTGCCGTAATTTTTTTCTTGGGAGCTAAGCAAGATGGAAGAATGATTCCCACAAAATTTCTAGAGCAAGTACACTACACCATGACCTTGTGCTCACAACCATCACCCATTAATTGCGAAAGTACGTGTGGAGTGATCGGTTTGCTGTAATTTTTTTCCTGG
>NW_019276762.1:0-1208 GCF_002738345.1 Cucurbita maxima | reverse complement strand
TACTCTTTGACTGTTTTATGCACTCTGTTTCTTAGAAATAATATTCTAAATCATCAAGCCTTATCATTCCAAACAAAACTTTCAAAAATGTGGACCGTGTCTCGGTTTTTTTAGCACGTACTAAAAATTTCCCTGTTCGGGTTTCCGAAGAAGGGTTCGATTTGACGAACTCTTTTACTCTTTTATGCACTCCGTTTCTTAGAAATAATATTCTAAATCATCAAGCCTTATTATTCCTCACAAAAATTTCTAAAAACGTCGACCGTGACTCGGTTTTTCAGCACGTACTAAAAACTTCCCTGTTTGGGTTTCCGAAGAAGGGTTCGATTTAAAGTACTCTTTGACTGTTTTATGCACTCTGTTTCTTAGAAATAATATTCTAAATCATCAAGTCTTATCATTCCAAACAAAACTTTCAAAAATGTGGACCGTGTCTCGGTTTTTTTAGCACGTACTAAAAACTTCCCTGTTCGGGTTTCCGAAGAAGGGTTCGATTTGACGAACTCTTTTACTCTTTTATGCACTCCGTTTCTTAGAAATAATATTCTAAATCATCAAGCCTTATTATTCCTCACAAAAATTTCTAAAAACGTCGACCGTGACTCGGTTTTTCAGCACGTACTAAAAACTTCCCTGTTTGGGTTTCCGAAGAAGGGTTCGATTTAAAGTACTCTTTGACTGTTTTATGCACTCCGTTTCTTAGAAAAAATATTCTAAATCATAAAGCCTTATCATTCCTCACAAAAATTTCGAAAAACGTCGACCGTGACTCGGTTTTTTAGCACGTATTAAAAACTTCCCTGTTTGGGTTTCCGAAGAAGGGTTCGATTTAAAGTACTCTTTGACTGTTTTATGCACTCTGTTTCTTAGAAATAATATTCTAAATCATCAAGCCTTATCATTCCAAACAAAACTTTCGAAAAATGTGGACCGTGACTCGGTTTTTTTAGCACGTACTAAAAACTTCCCTGTTCGGGTTTTTGAAGAAGGGTTCGATTTGACGAACTCTTTTACTGTTTTATGCACTTCGTTTCTTAGAAATAATATTCNTATTCTAAATCATCAAGCCTTATCATTCCTCACAAAAATTTCGAAAAACGTCGACCGTGACTCGGTTTTTTAGCACGTACTAAAAACTTCCCTATTTGGGTTTCCGAAGAAGGGTTCGATTTGAAGAACTCTTTTACTGTTTTATGCACTCAGTTTCT
>NW_019276761.1:0-1208 GCF_002738345.1 Cucurbita maxima | reverse complement strand
GAGATGTCAAAGAACTTCAAGATGAGCGATCTTGGCATGCTCAGCTACTACCTCGACATCGAAGTGCAACAGGGTACTACCGGCATCACCATCTGCTAAAGTGCATATGCGAAGAAGCTGTTGGACAACACTGGGCTTGTGGACAGTAACCCTATAAAGACTCCAATGGAGGGCCCGACTCCAACTAAGGAAGGCCGGCACTATGACGGCAATTAATGCCACCAATTACCGCAACATTGTCAAAAGCCTGCGCTATCTGATAAACACACGTCCTGACCTTGCTTACTTAGTTGGATACGTAAGTAGATTCATGGAAGAACCTAGGGAGGAGCCTCTTGTGGTTGTCAAGCGCATCCTGCACTATGTGGCTGGAACCAGAGGCTAGGGTGTGAGATACTGCACCAGGAGAGGAAAGGAGAAGCTTGAGCTTGTTGGCTACAGCGATAGTGACATGACCGGTGACGTTGATGATCGTAAGAGCACCAGTGGGGTGATTTACTTCCTCTCAGGCAGTGCGATCTACTAGCAATCAACAAAACAAAAGGTAGTTGCTTTGTGATATGAACCAAGAGACATCAATCATACAATATGCTTCAATGAAGATTTGAAGAAAATATTGTTGAAATTATCAAAAGATATTTCAGTTCATGCCACATTGAAGAGAAATGAAGTTTCATGTTTTGAATTTTGGGTGGATTACAATTTAGAGTTATTGTATTTCATTAATGTATTTTAAGACTTTTAATTTACTTTAATTAAGGTCATTTAGTTCATGCCTAGAATTGATTAATTATTTATATATTTTTCAATCTTTCCATTTATTTGTTGATTGTCATTTCCACCCTCCTTGGCCTTTTGACTTTGTTCTCATGACTTTGTTCTCATTTTATTCCTAAAGATCATATTTAGATCTACTTGTGTATGTGATGTCAGCCCAGCCTCGAAAATCAAGCTTTGCCCTGCTTATTCACTCGGACTGGGAGAAATTGAAAGAAAAAAAGGGGTGCAACACGAGGACTTCCCAAGTGGTCACCCAACTTAGTACTACTCTCGCCCAAGCACGCTTAACTGCAGAGTTCTTATGGAATCCAGTGCATTAGTGCTGGTATGATCGCACCCGACATGCCATGCACACAAAATCGGATTTAACGCATGCGGGGCGGCATGATCGAAACGCGATGGGCGTGAGCGGGGGAGGTTCTCATTTG
>NW_019276760.1:979-1209 GCF_002738345.1 Cucurbita maxima | reverse complement strand
GAAACCCAAATCTGGGACGTTTGAAGTACGTGCTAAAAAAACCGAGTCACGGTCGAAGTTGTCCAAAAGTTTTGTGTGGAATGATTAGGCTTGATGACTTAGAATAGAACTTCGAAGAAACGGTGTGTATAAAACAGTAAAAGAGTTCTTCAAATCGAACCCAAATTCGAAAACCCAAATCTGGGACGTTTGAAGTACGTGCTAAAGAAACCGAGTCACGGTCGACGTTT
>NW_019276760.1:0-892 GCF_002738345.1 Cucurbita maxima | reverse complement strand
AAATCTACGACGTTTGAAGTACGTGCTAAAAAAACCGAGTCACGGTCGAAGTTTTTCAAAAGTTTTGTGTGGAATCATTAGGCTTGATGATTTAGAATAGGACTTCGAAGAAACGGTGTGCATAAACAGTAAAAGAGTTCTTCAAATCGAACCCTACTTCGGAAACCCAAATCTGGGACGTTTGAAGTACGTGCTAAAAAAACCGAGTCACGGTCGAAGTTTTTCCTCGGTTTTGTGAGGAATGATTAGGCTTGATGATTTAGAATAGGATTTCGAAGAAACGGTGTGCATAAAACAGTAAAAGAGTTCTTCAAATCGAACCCTACTTCGAAAACCCAAATCTGGGACGTTTGAAGTACGTGCTAAAAAAACCGAGTCACGGTCGACATTTTTCGAAAGATTTGTGTGGAATAATTAGGCTAGATGATTTAGAAAAGGATTTCGAAAAAACTGTGTGCATAAAACAATAAAAGAGTTCTTCGAATCGAACCCTACTTCGAAAACCCAAAATCTGGGACGTTTGAAGTACGTGCTAAAAAAACCGAGTCACATTCAAGGTTTTTAAAAAGTTTTGTGAGGAATGATTAGGCTTGATGATTTAGAATCGAACCCTACTTCGGAAACTTAAATCTACGACGTTTGAAGTACGTGCTAAAAAAACCGAGTCACGGTCGAAGTTTTTCAAAAGTTTTGTGTGGAATCATTAGGCTTGATGATTTAGAATAGAACTTCGAAGAAACGGTGTGCATAAACAGTAAAAGAGTTTTCAAATCGAACCCTACTTCGGAAACCCAAATCTGGGACGTTTGAAGTACGTGCTAAAAAAACCGAGTCACGGTCGAAGTTGTCCAAAAGTTTTGTGTGGAATGATTAGGCTTGATGACTTAGAATA
>NW_019276759.1:642-1209 GCF_002738345.1 Cucurbita maxima | reverse complement strand
GAATAAGTGGACGAAGACTCCGCCACTCTGCCAAAACAATGGCCCCTAGAATCACGCTCCTCCATTCGCGTGAACTCATATGTTTTTACAAACCTAACTAAATAAGGCAGAGCTTTTATTTAACACATAAAACAGTAAAAAAATGCTTCAAATCGAACCCTACTTCGGAAACCCAAATCTGGGACGTTTGAAGTTTGTGCTAAAAAAACCGAGTCACGGTCGACGTTTTTCGAAAGTTTTGTGAGGAATGATCAGGCTTGATGATTTATAATATAATTTCGAAGAAATAGAGTGCAGAAAACAGTAAAAAAATGCTTCAAATCGAACCCTACTTCGGAAACCCAAATCTGGGACGTTTGAAGTTTGTGCTAAAAAAACCGAGCCACGGTCGACGTTTTTCGAAAGTTTTGTGAGGAATGATTAGGCTTGATGATTTAGAATATAATTTCGAAGAAACAGAGTGCATAAAATAGTATAAGAGTGCTTCGAAACGAACCCTACTTAAGAATCCCAAATCTTGGACGTTTGAAGTTTGTGCTAGAAAAACCGAGTCACGGTCGACGTTTT
>NW_019276759.1:0-215 GCF_002738345.1 Cucurbita maxima | reverse complement strand
CGGTCGACGTTTTTTGAAAGTTTTGTGAGGAATGATTAGGCTTGATGATTTAGAATATAATTTCGAAGAAACAGAGTGCATAAAACAATAAAAAAATGCTTCAAATCGAACCCTACTTCGGAAACCCAAATTTGGGACGTTTGAAGTTTGTGCTAAAAAAACCGAGTCACGGTCGACGTTTTTCGAAAGTTTTGTGAGGAATGATTAGGCTTGAT
>NW_019276758.1:0-1210 GCF_002738345.1 Cucurbita maxima | reverse complement strand
TTCGGAAACCCAAACAGGGAAATCTTTAGTACATGCTAAAAAAATCGAGTCACAGTCGACGTTTTTCGAAAGTTTTGTGAGGAAGGATAAGGCTTGATGATTTAGAATATTATTTCTTGGAAACGGAGTGCATAAATCAGTAAAAGAGTTCTTCAAATCGAACCCTTCTTCTAAAACCCAAACAGGGAAATCTTTAGTACATGCTAAAAAAATAGAGTAACGGTCGACGTTTTTCGAAAGTTTTGCGAGGAATGCTAAGGCTTGATGATTTAGAATATTATTACTTGGAAATGGGGTGCATAAAACAATAAAACAGTTCTTCAAATCGAACCCTTCTTCGGAAACCCAAACAGGGAAATCTTTAGTACATGCTAAAAAAACCGAGTCACGGTCGACGTTTTTCGAAAGTTTTGTGAGGAATGCTAAGGCTTGATGATTTAGAATATTATTACTTGGAAACGGGGTGCATAAAACAATAAAAGAGTTCTTCAACTCGAACCCTTCTTCGGAAACCCAAACAGGGAAATCTTTAGTACATGCTAAAAAAACCGAGTCACGGTCGACGTTTTTCGAAAGTTTTGTGAGGAATGCTAAGGCTTGATGATTTAGAATATTATTACTTGGAAACGGGGTGCATAAAACAGTAAAAGAGTTCTTCAAATCGAACCCTTCTTCGGAAACCCAAACAGGGAAATCTTTAGTACATGCTAAAAAAACCGAGTCACGGTCGACGTTTTTCGTAAGTTTTGTGAGGTATGATAAGGCTTGATGATTTAGAATATTATTACTTGGAAACGGGGTGCATAAAACAATAAAAGAGTTCTTCAACTCGAACCCTTCTTCGTAAACCCAAAAAGGGAAATCTTTAGTACGTGCTAAAAAATCGAGTCACGATCGACGTTTTTCGAAATTTTTGTGAGGAATTATAAGGCTTGATGATTTAGATTATTTCTAGGAAACAAAGTGCATAAAACAGTAAAAGAGTTCTTCAAATCGAACCCTTCTTCGGAAACCCAAACAGGGAAATCTTTAGTACATGCTAAAAAAACCGAGTCACAGTCGACGTTTTTCGAAAGATTTTTTAGGAATGACAAGGCTTCATGATTTAGAATATTATTTCTAGGAAACGGAGTTCATAAAACAGTAAAAGAGTTCTTCAAATCGAACACTTGTTCGGAAACCCAAACAGGGAAATCTTTAGTACATGCTA
>NW_019276756.1:0-1211 GCF_002738345.1 Cucurbita maxima | reverse complement strand
GGTTTTTTTAGCACGTACTACAAACTTCCCTGTTTGGGTTTCCGAAGAGGGTTCGATTTGAAGAACTCTTCTACTGTTTTCTGCACTCCGTTTCTTAGAAATAATATTCTAAATCATCAAACCTTATTATTCCTCATAAAACTTTCGACAAACGTCGACCGTGACTCGGTTTTTTAGCACGTACTACAAACTTCCCTGTTTGGGTTTCCGAAGAAGAGTTCCATTTGAAGAACTCTTTTACTGTTTTACGCACTCCGTTTCTTAGAAATAATATTCTAAATCATCAAGCCTTATCATTCCTCACAAAACTTTCGACAGACGTCGACCGTGACTCTGTTTTTTTAGCACGTACTACAAACTTTCCTGTTTGGGTTTCCGAAGAGAGTTCGATTTGAAGAACTCTTCTACTGTTTTCTGCACTCCGTTTCTTAGAAATAATATTCTAAATCATCAAACTTTATCATTCCTCATAAAACTTTCGACAAACGTCGACCGTGACTCGGTTTTTTTAGCACGCACTACAAACTTCCCTGGTTGGGTTTTCGAAGAGCGTTCGATTTGAAGAACTCTTTTACTGTTTTCTGCACTCCGTTTCATAGAAATAATATTCTAAAACGTCAAGCCTTATCCTTCCTCACAAGAATTTCGAAAAACGAAGATCGTGACTCGGTTTTCTTTGCACGGACTACCCTTATCCTTCCTCACAAGAATTTCGAAAAACGAAGATCGTGACTCGGTTTTCTTTGCACGGACTACAAACTTCCCTGTTTGGTTTTTAGATTAAGGGTTCGATTTGAAGAACTCTTTTACTGTTTTATGCACTCCGTTTCTTAGAAATAATACTCTAAATTATCAAGCCTTATCATTGCTCACAAGACTTTCGAAAAACGAAGTTCGTGACTCGATTTTTTAGCACGTACTACAAACTTCCCTGTTTGGGTTTCTGAAGAAGGGTTCGATTTGAAGAACTCTTTTACTGTTATCTGCACTCCGTTTCTTATAAATAATATTCTAAATAATCAAATCTTATCATTCCTTACAAAACTTTCGACAGACGTCGACCGTGATTCGGTTTTTTTAGCATGTACTACAAACTTCCCTGTTAGGGTTTCGGAAGAAGAGTTCCATTTGAAGAACTCTTTTACTGTTTTACGCACTCCGTTTCTTAGAAATAATATTCTAAATCATCAAGCCTTATCATTCCTCACAAA
>NW_019276755.1:1012-1211 GCF_002738345.1 Cucurbita maxima | reverse complement strand
ACCGAGTCAGTCACGGTCGACGTTTGTCGAAAGTTTTGTGAGGAATGATAAGGCTAGATGATTTAGAATATTATTTCTAAGAAACGGAGTGCGTAAAACAGTAAAAGAGTTCTTCAAATGGAACCCTGCTTCGAAACCCAAACAGAGAAGTTTGTAGTACGTGCTAAAAAACACCGAGTCACGGTCGACGTTTGTCGAA
>NW_019276755.1:0-657 GCF_002738345.1 Cucurbita maxima | reverse complement strand
GTCACGGTCGACGTTTGTCGAAAGTTTTGTGAGGAATGATAAGGCTAGATGATTTAGAATATTATTTCTAAGAAACGGAGTGCGTAAAACAGTAAAAGAGTTCTTCAAATGGAACCCTTCTTCCGAAACCCTAACAGGGAAGTTTGTAGTACGTGCTAAAAAACACCGAGTCACGGTCGACGTTTGTCGAAAGGTTTGTGAGGAATGATAAGGCTAGATGATTTAGAATATTATTTCTAAGAAACGGAGTGCGTAAAACAGTAAAAGAGTTCTTCAAATGGAACCCTTCTTCCGAAACCCAAACAGGGAAGTATGTAGTACGTGCTAAAAAAACCGAGTCACGGTCGACGTTTGTCGAAAGTTTTGTGAGGAATGATAAGGCTTGATGATTTAGAATATTATTTCTAAGAAACGGAGTGCGTAAAACAGTAAAAGAGTTCTTCAAATGGAACCCTTCTTCCGAAACCCTAACAGGGAAGTTTGTAGTACGTGCTAAAAAAACCGAGTCACGGTCAACGTTTCTCGAAAAATTTGTGAGGAATGATAACGCTTGATGATTTAGAATATTATTTCTAAGAAACGGAGTGCGTAAAACAGTAAAAGAGTTCTTCAAATGGAACCCTCCTTCGGAAACCCAAACAGAGAAGTTTGTAGTAC
>NW_019276754.1:0-1211 GCF_002738345.1 Cucurbita maxima | reverse complement strand
ACTCGGTTTTTTTAGCACGTACTTCAAACTTCCACGATTTGGGTTTCCGAAGTAGGGTTCGATTTGAAGAACACTGTTGACGGTTTTATCCACTCCGTTTCTTAGAAATAATATTATAAATCATCAATCCTTATCATTCCTCACAAAACTTTTGAAAAACGACGATCGTGACTCGGTTTTTTTAGCACGTACTTCAAACTTCCACGATTTGGGTTTCCGAAGTAGGGTTCGATTTGAAGAACACTGTTGACGGTTTTATGCACTCCGTTTCTTAGAAATAATATTATAAATCATCAAGTCTCATCATTCCTCACAAAACTTTCGAAAAACGACGATCGTGACTCGGTTTTTTTAGCACGTACTTCAAACTTCCACGATTTGGGTTTCCGAAGTAGGGTTCGATTTGAAGAACACTGTTGACGGTTTTATGCACTCCGTTTCTTAGAAATAATATGATAAATCATCAAGCCTTATCATTCCTCACAAAACTTTCGAAAAACGACGATCGTGACTCGGTTTTTTTAGCACGTACTTCAAACTTCCACGATTTGGGTTTCCGAAGTAAGGTTCGATTTGAAGAACACTGTTGACGGTTTTATGCACTTCGTTTCTTAGAAATAATATTTTAAATCATCAAGCCTTATCATTCCTCACAAAACTTTCGAAAAACGACGATCGTGACTCGGTTTTTTTTGCACGTACTTCAAACTTCCACGATTTGGGTTTCCGAAGTAGGGTTCGATTTGAAGAACACTGTTGACGGTTTTATGCACTCCGTTTCTTAGAAATAATATTTTAAATCATCATCAAGTCTCATCATTCCTCACAAAACTTTCGAAAAACGACGATCGTGACTCGGTTTTTTTAGCACGTACTTCAAACTTCCACGATTTGGGTTTCCGAAGTAGGGTTCGATTTGAAGAACACTGTTGACGGTTTTATGCACTCCGTTTCTTAGAAATAATATTATAAATCATCAAGCCTTATCATTCCTCACAAAACTTTCGAAAAACGACGATCGTGACTCGGTTTTTTTAGCACGTACTTCAAACTTCCACGATTTGGGTTTCCGAAGTAGGGTTCAATTTGAAGAACACTGTTGACGGTTTTATGCACTCCGTATCTTAGAAATAATATGATAAATCATCAAGCCTTATCATTCCTCACAATACTTTCGAAAAACGACGATCGTGACTCGGTTTTTTTAGCAC
>NW_019276753.1:687-1211 GCF_002738345.1 Cucurbita maxima | reverse complement strand
TCGACGTTTCTCGAAACTTTTGTTGGGAATGTTTAGTTTAGTCTTGATGATTTAGAATAGAATGTCAAAGAAACGGAGTGTAGAAAAATAGTACTTAAAATCGAAACCCTAATTTGTGAACCCTAATGCAGGAAGTTTGAACCACGTGATAAAAAAACTGAGTAGCGGTCGGCGTTTTTCGAAATTCCTGCTCGGAGTGATCGGTAATAATGATTTAGAATAGAATTTTGAAGAAATGGAGTGCATAAAACAGTAAAAGAGTGCTTTAAATCGATTCCCTAACCTGGTTACTTTGAAGTACGTGCTAAAAAAACTGTGTCACGGTCGACGTCTCGAAACTTTTGTTGGGAATGTTTAGTTTAGTCTTGATGATTTAGAATAGAATGTCAAAGAAACAGAGTGTAGAAAAATAGTACTTAAAATCGAAACCCTAATTTGTGAACCCTAATCCAGGAAGTTTGAACCACGTGATAAATAAACTGAGTAGCGGTCGGCGTTTTTCGAAATTCCTGCTCGGAGTGATC
>NW_019276753.1:0-275 GCF_002738345.1 Cucurbita maxima | reverse complement strand
GAAGTACGTGCTAAAAAAACTGTGTCACGGTCGACGTTTCTCGAAACTTTTGTTGGGAATGTTTAGTTTAGTCTTGATGATTTAGAATAGAATGTCAAAGAAACGTAGTGTAGAAAAATAGTACTTAAAATTGAAACCCTAATTTCTAAACCCTAATCATTGAAGTTTGAACCACGTGATAAAAAAACTGAGTAGCGGTCGGCGTTTTTCGAAATTCCTGCTCGGAGTGATCGGGAATAATGATTTAGAATAGAATTTTGAAGAAATGGAGTGCA
>NW_019276752.1:0-1211 GCF_002738345.1 Cucurbita maxima | reverse complement strand
TTGGGTTTCCGAAGTAGGGTTCGATTTGAAGAACTCTTTTACTGTTTTATGCACACCGTTTCTTCGAAATCCTATTCTTAATCCTCAAGCCTAATCATTCCTCACAATTCTTTCGAAAAACGTCGACCGTGACTCGGTTTTTTTAGCACGTACTTCAAACGTCTCAGATTTGGGTTTCCGAAGTAGGGTTCGATTTGAAGAACTATTTTACTGTTTTATGCACACCGTTTCTTCGAAATCCTATTCTAAATCCTCAAGCCTAATCATTCCTCACAATTCTTTCGAAAAACGTCGACCGTGACTCGGTTTTTTTAGCACGTTCTTCAAACGTCCGAGACTTGGGTTTCCGAAGTAGGTTTCGATTTAAAGAACTCTTTTACGGTTTTATGCACACCGTTTCTTCCAAATCCTATTCTAAATCATCAAGCCTAATCATTCCTCACAAATCTTTCGAAAAACATAGACCGTGACTCGGTTTTTTTAGCACGTACTTTAAACGTCCCAGATTTGGGTTTCCGAAGTAGGGTTCGATTTGAAGAACTATTTTACTGTTTTATGCACACCGTTTCTTCGAAATCTTATTCTAAATCATCAAGCCTAATCATTCCTCACAAATCTTTCGAAAAACGTCGACCGTGACTCGGTTTTTTTAGCACGTACTTCAAATGTCTCAGATTTGGGTTTCCGAAGTAGGGTTCGATTTGAAGAACTATTTTACTGTTTTATGCACACCGTTTCTTCGAAATCTTATTCTAAATCATCAAGCCTAATCATTCCTCAAATATCTTTCGAAAAACGTCGACCGTAACTCGGTTTTTTTATCACGTACTTCAAACGTTCCAGACTTGGGTATCCGAAGTAGGGTTCGATTTGTAGAACTCTTTTACTGTTTTATGTTCACCGTTTCTTCCAAATCCTATTCTAAATCATCAAGCCTAATCATTCCTCACAAATCTTTCGAAAAACATAGACCGTGACTCGGTTTTTTTAGCACGTACTTCAAACGTCTCAGATTTGGGTTTCCGAAGTAGGGTTCGATTTGAAGAACTCTTTTACTGTTTTATGCACACCGTTTCTTCGAAATCCAATTCTAAATCATCAAGCCTAATCATTCCTCAAATATCTTTCGAAAAACGTCGACCGTAACTCGGTTTTTTTATCACGTACTTCAAACGTTCCAGACTTGGGTATCCGAAGTAGGGTTCGATTTG
>NW_019276751.1:0-1144 GCF_002738345.1 Cucurbita maxima | reverse complement strand
ATTTTGTGTCAACTGTCAAGTATTAAACAACTCCTAAAACAATCAAGAACTCTCTCACCTGGAACAACTTTTCATAAAATTATGTATTTAAATTCATTTACTTTCGAGTCCAATAAGAAAAATAGACTGAAAAGACAGGTACTGTCATTACATTCGCATGGTACACGTCCACTTCAGTTTCAAGTTAAGGCAAGACATTCGTGTACGGCTGACGACGACAACGCAACATGAGACCATGGAACATGCATAGGGTAGTCGTATTTAATTTCATAGAGTTAGGATAAAATAGGATGTCTTTAATTTAAATGTTTATTTATTTTGTTTAGTCTTTTGTTGTGTCGTCTTTTAAAGATGTTTTCAAACCACGTAAGTTAATGGCTGTGTTTTAAGATGAAGGTGACGTTTTATGAAAGTTTAAATGAAGTATTTCTTCATTCAATGATCATGATATGTATACAGTGACGACCTTAAATTAAGTAGAAAATTACAGGTCGTGTTCTAATAAACAACATCTATTTAGCATCCATTTTCGAAGCATTCTATGTGATATACTAGAATTTTAACTTCATATTCTCCATCAAAATTAATTAACCATCTCCTACAATATTGAGTATCTAAATAGGAGGATTTTTATCTAAATTTGTTCAGATATGAGAGGTTTCAAAAAGCACCGATGGAGACCTAAAAAATAAGGTAAAAATTTTGGTGAAGTAAAACAAAAAAAATTTAAAGCAACGTTGTATATGTATATGTTTAAATTATATCAAAATAGAGTTTATACATAAATTTAAAATAAAAATGGAAGGTAAATCCCAATTTTTATTTAAAAAATTAAAAGATTATATTTTTGAAATGTTGTTTTAGAAATCAAAAGATAATATTTGTAACCACCTTAAAAAAAACCATTTAATAATAATAATAAAATTGTAATTGATTACATCCTTCCATGCATATGAGGTAACTTTCCCCCAAATATCTCTCCTCAATACCTACTCCAACGAGAATTTTCCTAAAAAGAAAAAAAAAAAAACAAAAATGGTAAATTTCATAAAAGAGATATTGTCATTCTCTTAAAAAGAAAATGAAACTGAACATAATTTAGTCTAACTTTTATAATAAGATTTCTCTACCTTTTATTCAAAAG
>NW_019276750.1:0-1211 GCF_002738345.1 Cucurbita maxima | reverse complement strand
GATTAGTAAGAAAGACATTTGGTCAAATAGTATGATTCTCAATTCCTGTGTAAGAGGTCAGGAATTCCATAATCAGAATGCCCCACAAGCTCTATCAAATGGTTTTGTGTGTTGTAAAAACAATAGTGAAAAAACTTAACATGATAACTGCAAATAAATGATCTCCAAAGAAAACAAAAGTATTTTTAGTGGTAGAATTATGTTCCTTAGACTTTATTGCCCTCGTATACCAAGTAATGGGAAAGTATATATGGGATGCCGTAAAGAAAGTAATTGAGTATGTTTTTATATTTAGAATTTTCATGATTGTCATTTGTATGAAGTGACAGATCTGCTACTCGACACACATTAAAAAATAGAAAAAGTAGTATAATATATTAAAAAGATAATGTTTCTAAATATTTGAGTTCATAATTATACAAATATTGATAAGTTAAGGAATCACTATAAGGAGAGTAAGATTCGGATTACCTTGTTGATCGAATATCTCAAGGCAAGAACATTATTTGAGATTCGAATCACTCCACAAGCAAGATCGATCATGTCTAGCTTGAATGATTCTTGTTGATCAAATATCTCGACACAGAAATACTTGTTTGAGATTCGAATCACTCCACAAGCAAGATTGATCATGTCGAGCTTGAATGATTCTACATGCAACCTAAACTACATATAATTGCAAAGAAACTTAGCCATTAGCTAAAGAAAAGCACAAATGCTCCTTTTACTATATTTTCCAAGTCTCCCTATAAATACAACATACATGGCTTTATATAGTCTCAAAATGAAACTATTAAAGGCATTCCAAGAGTTGTAACATTCATACTTTATGACTATAATTAACTATTATGTAATTGTAACCTAAAGTAAATAAAAATTCTTAAAATACATTAATGAAATACAATAACTCTAAATTACTCTAAAATTTAATCCACCAAAATTTATAACATGAAACTTCATTCTTCTTCAATGTGCCATGAATTGAAATATCTTTTGATAATTTCAACAATATTTTCTTCATATCTTCATTGAAGAATATTGTATGATTGATGTCTGTTGGTCCATATCAAATATTATCATAATGAGGTCAATGAGGGGAATACACCAATTGTTGGGCAACAAAGTCAACACAAAGAAATTAGAAAAGAAATATGAAAACTTGAGTTGTGAAAGGTGTAAATTGGAAAGAATCTTAGTGCTCGAGGATAATG
>NW_019276749.1:224-1213 GCF_002738345.1 Cucurbita maxima | reverse complement strand
AAGAAAAAAAGGGGTGCAACACGAGGACTTCCCAAGTGGTCACCCAACTTAGTACTACTCTCGCCCAAGCACGCTTAACTGCGGAGTTCTGATGGGATCCAGTGCATTAGTGCTGGTATGATCGCACACGACTTTCCATGCGCACAAAATCGAATTTAACGCATGCGGGGCGGCATGATCGAAACGCGATGGGCGTGAGCGGGGGAGGGGTTCTCATTTGTAGAGAAAGGAAGAAAAGAACTGGGAGAAATTGAAAGAAAAAAAGGGGTGCAACACGAGGACTTCCCAAGTGGTCACCCAACTTAGTACTACTCTCGCCCAAGCACGCTTCACTGCGGAGTTCTGATGGGATCCGGTGCATTAGTGCTGGTATGATCGCACCCGACATGCCATGCGCACAAAATCGGATTTAACGCATGCGGGGCGGCATGATCGAAACGCGATGGGCGTGAGCGGGGGAGGGGTTCTCATTTGTAGAGAAAGGAAGAAAAGAACTGGGAGAAATTGAAAGAAAAAAAGGGGTGCAACACGAGGACTTCCCAAGTGGTCACCCAACTTAGTACTACTCTCGCCCAAGCACGCTTAACTGCGGAGTTCTGATGGGATCCAGTGCATTAGTGCTGGTATGATCGCACCCGACATGCCATGCGCACAAAATCGAATTTAACGCATGCGGGGCGGCATGATCGAAACGCGATGGGCGTGAGCTCTCATTTGTAGAGAAAGGAAGAAAAACGGAGTTCTGATGGGATCCGGTGCATTAGTGCTGGTATGATCGCACCCGACATGCCATGCGCACAAAATCGGATTTAACGCATGCGGGGCGGCATGATCGAAACGCGATGGGCGTGAGCGGGGGAGGTTCTCATTTGTAGAGAAAGGAAGAAAAGAACTGGGAGAAATTGAAATTGAAAGAAAAAAGGGGTGCAACACGAAGACTTCCCAAGTGGTCACCCAACTTAGTACTACTCTCGCCCAAGCAACGCTTA
>NW_019276749.1:0-218 GCF_002738345.1 Cucurbita maxima | reverse complement strand
CTTAACTGCGGAGTTCTGATGGGATCCGGTGCATTAGTGCTGGTATGATCGCACCCGACATGCAATGCGCACAAAATCGGATTTAACGCATGCGGGGCGGCATGATCGAAACGCGATGGGCGTGAGCGCGGGAGGTTCTCATTTGTAGAGAAAGGAAGAAAAGAACTGGGAGAAATTGAAAGAAAAAAAGGGGTGCAACACGAGGACTTCCAAAAGGG
>NW_019276748.1:0-1212 GCF_002738345.1 Cucurbita maxima | reverse complement strand
TTGGCTTCTGTCTGATACGTTCGAACCATTTTCTCCTAATTTCAATTTTTCAGAAGCGTTTAAAGTTAGTGTAACTACCTTTTACCTAATTTAAATTTTTAGAGTTAAATGTGAAGTATTTATGCATTGTAAAACTTAGTCCGTTCAAATTATTATAAGTAAATTTAAATTATTTTATATAAAATTAGGCTTAATAGTAGAAGTAAATTTAGATTACTTTAAGAAAAATTAGGAGTAAATTCTTTTAGGAGTAAAATTAAATTATTTTAGGTTTAACTAGTTGAGTTCGATTAAATTATTTTAGGCTTAACTAGTTGAGTTAGATTAAATTATTTTAGGATTAACTAGTGGAGTCAATTTCAATAGTGCACCTCAAACACTCATTCACTCCCTCTATTTTAAGAAGAAAATTATGCACAAAATCACTTGAGAACATAAATGTTGAAAACTTCTCAATTAACTCATGCCCTTCATTGATGTTATCTCCCCATGGAGCATACCTGTTACTATAAGTAAGATTATCTGTATATTAAATTCAAGTGATTAAATGTGTGATTCTCTCCACAAAGAGTAAGTAGATGAAACAAATTAAGACTAGAGAGAGCATATCTATTTGCCTAGATGGTAACCTAGGATTGAACGCCTATAGTAGTTTGAACACAGAAGATTTGTTATAGACGATTAAAGGGTGAGACCCTAGTGTTGTTGACTAATCTTGTAACGATACAAAAATAAATATATATTTATATTTATATATATATACACATTTGGCTCGGTCGCCAAAAAACCTGCAAAAATTCAAATGAGATTCCAGAATTCTTGGACATGCCTTCCCGATCCTTACGACTCACCAAAAATAACTCCATACTTCTCCCCATCTTGTGCCATATGCTCTAGACAAATGTAAAGGGAAAACATAGATAAAATTGAAGAGAGAGAGAGAGAGGAACCCGAANATTCTTGGACATGCCTTCCCGATCCTTACGACTCACCAAAAATAACTCCATACTTCTCCCCATCTTGTGCCAGATGCTCTAGACAAATGTAAAGGGAAAACATAGATAAAATTGAAGAGAGAAAGAGAAAGGAACCCGAAAAAACAACCACGACTAGTCCAACCAGAGAAACCCGGCACCCACATGACCCCAACTCCTACCAAAAACCCCAAAGCCTACCTACATGGAAAAATAGAACAAGCAAGCGATAGAAAGA
>NW_019276747.1:0-1212 GCF_002738345.1 Cucurbita maxima | reverse complement strand
AAATCCAAAAAATAAGTAGAAGGTTGAGAATTTCACTCAACCACACAATATCAAGCTTGACTAAATGGCTCACATGCAATTCTACCACAATAATGACATGAAACTTATAAATGGCATAGATGATGGTAAGATTTTGAAGGGAAACTTCTCAACTTGAGAGATCAATTTCATTCATCACAAATCAATTTTTTACATAATCATTTGTGGGTATTTACAGTCTCCCCACAAAAGAAGTTAGTTGCCGGGATTTAATCTCGATCTTCTTGAATCTCCACAAAAGACGAAGTCAATTTGACAATTCTACCATTACAAACTTTATGAAATTAAAAATAAATAAAGTTTTCTAACCACTCATGTAATGATGCTTGCAACTTATATGCTCCTTCAACCGTGTAAATATTCACCTCTGAAACTTCAAATGGTCCTTTCTCAATCTAATAAGCTTGTAACACATAAAATAATAGTTGAACTGAACCTATTCAATTTTGTAGATTAAAAATGAATGCTTGTTGAATCTTCTTGGCCTTGGATCGTGTAATAGGTCCAGTTGGAACATTTGGAACAACGTGATCCTTATCATCTTCCCCCTCTTCAAAAAGATTCTTCCTCGAATCAGAAAATCATCACCTACATCAATAAAACTCAAATCAGCAACATTGAAAGTAGGATGTGCTGAAAATTCTCATGGAAGATCATTTTATATGCATTGTTATTAATTCTTTCAAGGACTTGATAAGGGTCATCCCCTCTTGGATGTAACTTTGTCTTCCTTTGAGATGAGACTCACTCCTTGCGAAAATGTATCCAAACCCAGCTACCGGGTTGAAAAATGATTTCTTCTTGAAGCAACAGTGAAATTTTGTTCCTCAATTGTCTCCTTCCCCTCTTTATGCAATGTTTTGACCCCATTTGCCTTACTTGTCGCTGCTTTACTCACAAAAATATTAGAATGAATANATAGCCCTAAGCAATGCTTCTAATGTTCTATTAACCATCAAAGTTTGCTCATTAATCTGAAGGTGACATGCAGTTGAAAACAATAATTTGTTACCCAATTTATAACTTAATATTCTTATGAATAATAACTTTAACTAATGCTAATAATATTTTATTAACCACCTCAGTTTGCTCATGAGCCTGAGGATGACATGTAGTTGAAAACAATAATTTGTTACCCAATTTATCTATCATACTTTCCAAAAGTGACTTAAA
>NW_019276746.1:659-1212 GCF_002738345.1 Cucurbita maxima | reverse complement strand
GGGTTCGATTTGAAGGACTCTGTTGACGGTTTTATGCACTCCGTTTCTTAGAAATAATATGATAAATCATCAAGCCTTATCATTCCTCACAAAACTTTCGAAAAACGACGATCGTGACTCGGTTTTTGTAGCACGTACTTCAATTCAAATTTCCCAGATTTGGGCATCCGAAGTAGGGTTCGATTTGAAGAACTCTGTTTACGTTTTTATGCAATCCGTTTCTTAGAAATAAGATGATAAATCATCAAGCCTTATCATTCCTCACAAAACTTTCGAAAAACGACGATCGTGACTCGGTTTTTTTAGCACGTACTTCAAATTTCCCAAATTTGGGTTTCCGAAGTAGGGTTCGATTTGAAGAACTCTGTTGACGGTTTTATGCACTCCGTTTCATAGAAATAATATGATAAATCATCAAGCCTTATCATTCCTCAACAAACCCTCGAAAAACGATCGTGACTTGGTTTTTTTAGCACGTACTTCAAATTTCCCAGATTTGGGTTTCCGAAGTAGGGTTCGATTTGAAGAACTCTGTTGACGGTTTTATGCACTC
>NW_019276746.1:0-264 GCF_002738345.1 Cucurbita maxima | reverse complement strand
CGAAGTAGGGTTCGATTTGAAGAACTTTGTTGACGTTTTTATGCACTCCGTTTCTTAGAAATAATATTCTAAATCATCAAGCCTTATTATTCCTCACAAAACTTTCGAAAAACGACGATCGTGACTCGGTTTTTTTTGCACGTACTTCAAACTTCCACGATTTGGGTTTCGAAGTAGGGTTCGATTTGAAGAACTTTGTTGACGTTTTTATGCACTCCGTTTCGTAGAAATAAGATGATAAATCATCAAGCCTTATCATTCCTC
>NW_019276745.1:0-1212 GCF_002738345.1 Cucurbita maxima | reverse complement strand
CACTCCGTTTCATAGAAATAATATTCTAAATCATCAAGCCTTATCATTCCTCAAAAAACTTTCGACAAACGTCGACCGTGACTCAGGTTTTTTAGCACGTACTACAAACTTCCCTTTTTGGGTTTCCAAAGAAGGGTTCGATTTGAAGAACTCTTTTACTGTTTTCTGCACTCCGTTTCTTAGAAATAATATTCTAAATCATCAAGCCTTATCGTTCCTCAAAAAACTTTCGACAAACGTCGACCGTGACTCGGTTTTTTTAGCACGTACTACAAACTTCCCTGTTTGGGTTTCCGAAGAAGAGTTCGAGTTCAAGAACTCTTTTACTGTTTTACGCGCTCCGTTTCTTAGAAATAATATTCTAAATCGTCAAGCCTTATCATTCCTCACAAGAGTTTCGAAAAACGAAGATCGTGACTCGGTTTTTTTAGCACGTACTACAAACTTCCCTGTTTGGGTTTCCGAAGAATGGTTAGATTTGAAGAACTTTTTTACTGTTTTCTGCACTCCATTTCTTAGAAATAATATTCTAAATCATCAAGCCTTATCATTCCTCAAAAAAATTTCGACAAACGTCGACCGTGACTCTGGTTTTTTAGCACGTACTACAAACTTCCCTGTTTGGGTTTCCGAAGAAGGGTTCGATTTGAAGAACTCTTTTACTGTTTTCTGCACTCCGTTTCATAGAAATAATATTCTAAATCATCAAGGCTTATCATTCCTCTCAAAACTTTCGACAAACGTCGACCGTGACTCGGGTTTTTTAGCACGTACTACAAACTTCCCTGTTTGGGTTTCCGAAGAAGGGTTCGATTTGAAGAACTCTTTTACTGTTTTCTACACTCCGTTTCATAGAAATAATATTCTAAATCATCAAGGCTTATCATTCCTCTCAAAACTTTCGACAAACGTCGACCGTGACTCTGGTTTTTTAGCACGTACTACAAACATCCCTGTTTGGGTTTCCGAAGAAGGGTTCCAGTTGAAGAACTCTTTTACTGTTTTACGCGCTCCGTTTCTTAGAAATAATATTCTAAATCGTCAAGCCTTATCATTCCTCAAAAAAATTTCGACAAACGTCGACTGTGACTCTGGTTTTTTAGCACGTACTACAAACTTCCCTGTTTGGGTTTCCGAAGAAGGGTTCGATTTGAAGAACTCTTTTACTGTTTTCTACACTCCGTTTCATAGAAATAATATTCTAAATCATCA
>NW_019276744.1:0-1213 GCF_002738345.1 Cucurbita maxima | reverse complement strand
TCTAAATCATCAAGCCTAATCATTCCTCACAAAACTTTTGAAAAACGTAGACCGTGACTCGGTTTTTTTAGCATGTACTTCAAACGTCTCAGATTAGGGTTTCCGAAGTAGGGTTCGATATGCAGAACTCTTTTACTATTTTATGCAAACCGTTTCTTCGAAATCCTATTCTAAATCATCAAGCCTAATCATTCCTCACAAATCTTTCGAAAAACAAAGACCGTGACTCGGTTTTTTTAACACGTACTTCAAACGTCCCAGACTTGGGTTTCCGAAGTAGGGTTCGATTTGAAGAACTGTTTTACTGTTTTATGCACACCGTTTCATCGAAATCCTATTCTAAATCATCAAGCCTACTCATTCCTCACAAATCTTTCGAAAAACAAAGACCGTGACTCGGTTTTTTTNTTTACTGTTTTATGCACACCGTTTCTTCGATATCCTATTCTAAATCATCAAGCCTAATCATTCCTCACAAATCTTTCGAAAAATGTCGACCGTGACTCGGTTTTTTAAGCACGTACTTCAAACGTCTCTGATTTGGGTTTCCAAAGTTGGGTTCGATTTGAAGAACTATTTTACTGTTTTAAGCACACCGTTTCTTCGAAATCCTATTCTAAATCATCTAGCCTAATCATTCCTCACAAATCTTTCGAAAAACGTCGGCCGTGACTCAATTATTTTAGCACGTTCTTCAAACGTCCCAGATTTGGGTTTCCGAACTAGGGTTCGATTTGAAGAACTATTTTACTGTTTTATGCACACCGTTTCTTCGAAATCCTATTCTAAATCATCAAGCCTAATCATTCCTCACAAATCTTTCGAAAAACAAAGACCGTGACTCGGTTTTTTTAACACGTACTTCAAACGTCCCAGACTTGGGTTTCCGAAGTAGGGTTCGATTTGAAGAACTCTTTAACTGTTTTATGCACACCGTTTCTTCAAAATCCTATTCTAAATCATCAAGCCTAATCATTCCTCACAAATCTTTTGAAAAACAAAGACCGTGACTCGGTTTTTTTAACACGTACTTCAAACGTCCCAGACTTGGGTTTCCGAAGTAGGGTTCGATTTTAAGAACTCTTTTACTGTTTTATGCACATCGTTTCTTCGATATCCTATTCTAAATCATCAAGCCTAATCATTCCTCACAAATCTTTCGAAAAATGTCGACCGTGACTCGGTTTTTTAAGCACGTACTTCAAACGTCTCA
>NW_019276743.1:0-1213 GCF_002738345.1 Cucurbita maxima | reverse complement strand
CCCGAGTTTGAAGGAAGCATCGAAACCATCCGTGCAAAGCGAGGCTCACGTCGCACGCCCGAAGGCACTTGACACCGCCCAACCGTGCACGTTCTGCCAACACGCAACCTTCAAAACATAGGGCTGCCCCAAGGATGGCCCGACGGCGTCACCACAACGTCGCACGCTCGACGAGGCTCATGTTGGACGCCCGAAGGCACCCAACTCCACCCCACCTTGCACGCTTTGTCGTCGTTCCGACCATCCACCATCCCGAAGGCAGCACAAGTTGGAAGGCCACATTCCATGCTCAACTGGTCTCATGTCGCACGCCCAAAGGCACCCGATTCCAACCAGCCGAACATGTTCTGGCACCACAGGCCTTCAAAACATAGGGCTGCCCCAAGGATGGCCCGACGGCGTCACCACAACGCCGCACGCTCGACGAGGCTCATGTTGGACGCCCGAAGGCACCCAACTCCACCCCACCTTGCACGCTTTGTCGTCGTTCCGACCATCCACCATCCCGAAGGCAGCACAAGTTGGAAGGCCACATTCCATGCCCAACTGGTCTCATGTCGCACGCCCAAAAGCACCCGATTCCAACCAGCCGAACATGTCCCTGGCACCACAGGCCTTCAAAACATAGGGCTGCCCCAAGGATGGCCCGACGGCGTCACCACAACGCCGCACGCTCGACGAGGCTCATGTTGGACGCCCGAAGGCACCCAACTCCACCCCACCTTGCACGCTTTGTCGTCGTTCCGACCATCCACCATCCCGAAGGCAGCCCAAGTTAGAAGGCAACATCGCAACAGTCCCATCTCAACAAGGATCACGTTGCACGCCCGAAGGCGCGACCGACAAATACCTCGAACCCGCAAGTTTCGCCACCGCACCGCCGCCGTCAACCGCCGTCGTCCGCCATCCGCCACCCCCACACCCCAAGCATATGCCCATGTGCGGCGCATAGTGCTTGGGGCGTGGGGGTGGCGGAGGATATAGGAGGCGCCCCGGTGGCCAGCCCATGCAGACTAGTCACCCCCCTATATAGTACATTTTGAGGCATTTTTGGTCTGCCAGGCCTAGACACGATTTTTCTGAGGGATCATACGGTCGAATATCTCGAGTTTTACAATGTTTTTTTCCAGGAACTCGATTGATTCATGAATGGGACATTCTAATGGATCTACAAACCAAGTTTCATAATTTTTCAACCAACCAATTTTTTTTA
>NW_019276742.1:237-1213 GCF_002738345.1 Cucurbita maxima | reverse complement strand
CCCTGTTAGGGTTTCGGAAGAAGGGTTCCATTTGAAGAACTCTTTTACTGTTTTACGCACTCCGTTTCTTAGAAATAATATTCTAAATCATCTAGCCTTATCATTCCTCACCAAACTTTCGACAAACATCGACCGTGACTCAGTTTTTTTAGCACGTACTACATACTTCCCTGTTAGGGTTTCGGAAGAAGGGTTCCATTTGAAGAACTCTTTTACTGTTTTACGCATTCCGTTTCTTAGAAATAATATTCTAAATCATCTAGCCTTATCATTCCTTACAAAACTTTCGACAAACGTCGACCGTGACTCGGTTTTTTAGCACGTACTACAAACTTCTCTGTTTGGGTTTCCGAAGGAGGGTTCCATTTGAAGAACTCTTTTACTGTTTTACGCATTCCGTTTCTTAGAAATAATATTCTAAATCATCTAGCCTTATCATTCCTCACAAAACTTTCGACAAACGTCGACCGTGACTCGGTTTTTTAGCACGTACTACAAACTTCTCTGTTTGGGTTTCCGGAGGAGGGTTCCATTTGAAGAACTCTTTTACTGTTTTACGCATTCCGTTTCTTAGAAATAATATTCTAAATCATCTAGCCTTATCATTCCTCACAAAACTTTCGACAAACGTCGACCGTGACTCGGTTTTTTTAGCACGTAATACAAACTTCCTTGTTAGGGTTTCGGAAGAAGGGTTCCATTTGAAGAACTCTTTTACTGTTTTACGCACTCCGTTTCTTAGAAATAATATTCTAAATCATCTAGCCTTATCATTTCTCACAAAACTTTCGACAAACGTCGACCGTGACTCGGTTTTTTTAGCACGTACTACATACTTCCCTGTTAGGGTTTCGGAAGAAGGGTTCCATTTGAAGAACTCTTTTACTGTTTTACGCACTCCGTTTCATAGAAATAATATGCTAAATCATCTAGCCTTATCATTCCTCACAAGGGTTTCGAAAAACGAAGATCGTGA
>NW_019276742.1:0-224 GCF_002738345.1 Cucurbita maxima | reverse complement strand
CGTGACTCGGTTTTTTTAGCACGTACTACAAACTTCCCTGTTTGGGTTTCCGAAGAAGGGTTCGATTTGAAGAACTCTTTTACTCTTTTCTGCACTTCGTTTCTTAGAAATAATATTCTAAATCATCTAGCCTTATCATTCCTCACAAAACTTTCGACAAACGTCGACCGTGACTCGGTTTTTTAGCACGTACTACAAACTTCTCTTTTTGGGTTTCCGGAGCA
>NW_019276741.1:583-1213 GCF_002738345.1 Cucurbita maxima | reverse complement strand
AAGTTTTCAGTACGTGCTAAAAAAACCGAGTCACGGTCGACGTTTTGCGAAAGTTTTGTGAGGAATTATAAGGCTTGATGATTTAGAATATTATTTCAAAGAAACGGAGTGCATAAAAGAGTAAAAGTGTTCTTCAAATCGATCCCTTCTTCGGACACCCAAACAGGGAAGTTTTCAGTCCGTGCTAAAAAAACCGAGTCACGGTCGACGTATTGCGAAGGTTTTGTGAGAAATTATAAGGCTTGTTGATTTAGAATATTATTTCTAAGAAACGGAGTGCATAAAACAGTAAAAGAGATCTTCAAATCGAACCCTTCTTCGGAAACCAAAACAGGGAAGTTTTCAGTACGTGCTAAAAAAACAGAGTCACGGTCGACGTATTGCGAAAGTTTTGTGAGGAATTATAAGGCTTGTTGATTTAGAATATTATTTCTAAGAAACTGAGTGCATAAAACAGTAAAAGAGTTCTTCAAATCAAACCCTTCTTCGGAAACCTAAACAGGGAAGGTTTGAGTACGGGCTAAAAAAATCGAGTCACGGTCGACGTTTTGCGAAAGTTTTGTGAGGAATGATAAGGCTTGATGATTTAGAATATTATTTCTAAGAAACGGAGTGCATAAAACAGTAAAA
>NW_019276741.1:0-127 GCF_002738345.1 Cucurbita maxima | reverse complement strand
CAAAAAGGGAAGTTTTTAGTACGTGCTGAAAAAACCGAGTCACGGTCGACGTTTTGCGAATGTTTTGTGAGAAATTATAAGGCTTGATTATTTAGAATATTATTTCTAAGAAACGGAGTGCATAAAA
>NW_019276740.1:0-1213 GCF_002738345.1 Cucurbita maxima | reverse complement strand
GCCATAAAAGCCTGCATTCAGATGAAATTAAGAACTCCTGAGATATCTTAGCCTATTGGGTGTCAAAAACTTTGTGGAGCTGAGCATCTATAGACTTTGCATCAATGATGCATTTACGAAGTGTTGCTTGTACTGTCAACTAAGCGAGATGTGCAGTGATGTTCTTAACTACTAAATCAATCTCAGCTCTTTGGATCTCCTCTGGAAGCTTGCTCTGTTGAGTGACAAATGCAGAGGTGTCGACTGTCTTCCTACTCAAGGTATGAGCTACCACATTAGCCTTGCTAGGATGATATAGGATCTCAACATTTTAGTCTTTCACTAGCTCGAGCCACCTCCTTTGTCTCATATTCAACTCCTTTTGGGTGAAAAGAAAATATTTAAGGTTCTTGTGGTCAGTGTACACTTAGTCTCACCATACCGATAATGCTGCCATGACTTCTGTGCGAACACCATAACCGCTAGCTCCAAGTCATCGGTAGGATAATTCCACTCATATTCCTTTAACTGTCTAGAGAAATGAACGTAATTAATTTCTCATTCTGCATAAGCACTCAACTCAAGCACTTAGCTGAGGCGTCACTATACGCTACAAAGAATTGTGCAGTCACCAACTTCTTTTTAAACTCTGGGAAGCCTCTTCACAATCTCAAGTCCACACAACGTTTTTCTTTTCCTTTTTTTTTTTTTTTTTTTGGTCAACTGAGTTATCGCAACCGATATTTTCGAGTAGTCTTGGACAAATCTCATGTAGTAGCCAATCAAGCCCAAAAAGCCTGTTACCTCTAGTTGTCGGCCTTGGCACCCACATGACAGCTTCAACCTTAGTTGGATCCACGATAATTTCCCCTCTTGAGACAACATGTCATAAAAATGCTACTTTTCAAAGCCAAAATTCACACTTAGAAACGTTGACACATTCTCAAAACAGTCAAAACCATTTGCAGGCGATCTTCATGCTCTACTTTGGTCTTAGAAAGGTCCATAGTTATTCCCTGNCCACAGTTATTCCCTGCCTGGATACCACGTGTTCAAGGAAGATCACACTCTAAGTCCTCTAATAAAATATAGAAACTCACAATTGTCAAGAAGGTGCTAGTCCCAAGGATAGAGCAAACTGTACCTGTTGGGCTCGGGGTGTTGCAAATTCTCCTCTACTTAGGAACTTTCGTCCCCGAAAGTTAGTTGTTCCTTAAAAAGTTCAGGGTAAGAC
>NW_019276739.1:0-1213 GCF_002738345.1 Cucurbita maxima | reverse complement strand
TCGTCAAATCGCACTCTTCTTCGGAAACCCATACAAGGAAATTTTTAGTACGTGCTAAAAAAGCCGAGTCACGGTCGACGTTTTTCAAAATTTTTGTGAGGAATGATAAGTCTTGATGATTTAGAATTTTATTTCTAAGAAACGGAGTGCATAAAACAGTAAAAGAGTTCGTCAAATCGAACCCTTCTTCGGAAATTATTTCTAAGAAACGGAGTGCATAAAACAGTAAAAGAGTTCGTCAAATCGAACCCTTCTTCGGAAACCCAAGTTTTTAGTACGTGCTAAAAAAACCGAGTCACGATCGACGTTTTTTGAAACTTTTCTGAGGAATGATAAGGCTTGATGATTTAGAATATTATTTCTAAGAGACGGAGTGCATAAAACAGTAAAAGAGTTTTTCAAATCGAACCCTTCTTCCGAAACCCAAACAGGGAAGTTTTTAGTACGTGCTAATAAAACCGAGTCACGGTCGACGCTTTTCGAAATTTTTGTGAGGAATGATAAGGCTTGATGATTTAGAATATTATTTCTAAGAAACGGAGTGCATAAAACAGTAAAAGAGTTCGTCAAATCGAACCCTTCTTCGAAAACCCAAATCTCGGAAATTTAAAGTACGTGCTAGAAAAACGAGTCACNAGTCACGATCGACGTTTTTTGAAACTTTTCTGAGGAATGATAAGGCTTGATGATTTAGAATATTATTTCTAAGAGACGGAGTGCATAAAACAGTAAAAGAGTTCTTCAAATCGAACCCTTCTTCCGAAACCCATACAAGGAAATTTTTAGTACGTGCTAATAAAACCGAGTCACGGTCGACGCTTTTCGAAATTTTTGTGAGGAATGATAAGGCTTGATGATTTAGAATATTATTTCTAAGAAACGGAGTGCATAAAACAGTAAAAGAGTTCGTCAAATCGAACCCTTCTTCGGAAACCCAAGTTTTTAGTACGTGCTAAAAAAACCGAGTCACGGGCGACGTTTTTCGAAAGTTTTGTAAGGAATGATAAGGCTTGATGATTTAGAATATTATTTCTAAGAAACGGAGTGCATAAAACAGTAAAAGAGTTCGTCAAATCGCACTCTTCGTTGGAAACCCATACAAGGAAATTTTTAGTACGTGCTAAAAAAGCCGAGTCACGGTCGACGTTTTTCGAAATTTTTGTGAGGAATGATAAGGCTTGATGATTTAGAATATTATTTCTAAGAAACGGAG
>NW_019276738.1:1015-1214 GCF_002738345.1 Cucurbita maxima | reverse complement strand
GAACTCTTTTACTGTTTTACGCACTCTGTTTCTTAGAAATAATATTCTAAATCATCAAGCGTTATCATTCCCCACAAAACTTTCGACAAACGTCGACCGTGACTCGGTTTTTTTAGCACGTACTACATACTTCCCTGTTTGGGTTTCGGAAGAAGGGTTCCATTTGAAGAACTCTTTTACTGTTTTACGCACTCCGTTT
>NW_019276738.1:0-1008 GCF_002738345.1 Cucurbita maxima | reverse complement strand
CTTTCGACAAACGTCGACCGTGACTCGGTTTTTTTAGCACGTACAACAAACTTCCCTGTTTGGGTTCCGGAAGAAGGGTTCCATTTGAAGAACTCTTTTACGGTTTTACGCACTCCGTTTCTTAGAAATAATATTCTAAATCATCTAGCCTTATTATTTCTCACAAAACTTTCGACAAACGTCGACCGTGACTCGGTTTTTTTAACACGTACTACATACTTCCCTGTTAGGGTTTCGGAAGAAGGGTTCCATTTGAAGAACTCTTTTACTGTTTTACGCACTCCGTTTCTTAGAAATAATATTCTAAATCATCTAGCCTTATCATTTCTCACAAAACTCTCGACAAACGTCGACCGTGACTCGGTTTTTTAGCACGTACTACAAACTTCTCTGTTTGGGTTTCCGAAGCAGGGTTCCATTTGAAGAACTCTTTTACTGTTTTACGCACTCCGTTTCTTAGAAATAATATTCTAAATCATCTAGCCTTATCATTCCTCACAAAACTTTCGACAAACCTCGACCGTGACTCGGTTTATTTAGCATGTACTACAAACTTCCCTGTTAGGGTTTCCGGAGAAAGGTTCCATTTGAAGAATTCTTTTACTTTTTTACGCACTCCGTTTCTTAGAAATAATATTCTAAATCATCAAGTCTTATCATTCCTCACAATACTTTCGACAAACATCGACCGTGACTCGGTTTTTTTAGCACGTACTACAAACTTCCCTGTTTGGGTTTCGGAAGAAGGGTTCCATTTGAACAAATCTTTTACTGTTTTACGCACTCCGTTTCTTAGAAATAATATTCTAAATCATCTAGCCTTATCATTCCTCACAAAACTTTCGACAAACGTCGACCGTGAAAAAGGGTTTCGAAGAAGAGTTCCATTTGAAGAACTCTTTTACTGCTTTACGCACTCCGTTTCTTAGAAATAATATTCTAAATCATCAAGCCTTATCATTCCTCACAAAACTTTCGAAACGCCGACCGTGACTCGGTTTTTTTAGC
>NW_019276737.1:0-1214 GCF_002738345.1 Cucurbita maxima | reverse complement strand
CCCCTCGTGCGCGCGCCGAGCCCCACGCCGCAGCAGCGCCCCCATCACCCTTGCGCGCACATCATGCCCGCCAACACCGGCAATCGTGGGGCACCAGTGCCCGCCCCCTCGTGCGTGCGCCAAGCCCTACGCCGCAGCAGCGCCCCCATCGCCCTTGCGCGCACATCATGCTCGCCAACACCTGCGCGCGCTACCGCTAGGAGGTTAACCCGCGCGCGCTACCCCCGTGCACACGCCGAGCCCCATCCTACGCTGCGCGCGATACGTGTCCTACCAACAGCATATCAAAAGTGTTGGATTTTACCTCCATTAAAAAACAAAAAAAACACCACACTCAATGATGTGGCAGCGAAAGAATGCTTATTTCATACCGGAGCAAGTACGTTACACCAAGACGTCCACCATGACCTTGTGCTTACAACCATCACCAATTAATTGCGAAAGTACGTGTGGAGTGGTCCGTTTGCGGTAATTTTTTTCTTGGGAGCTAAGCAAGATGGAAGAATGATTCCCACAAAATTTCTAGAGCAAGTACACTACACCATGACCTTGTGCTCACAACCATCACCCATTAATTGCGAAAGTACGTGTGGAGTGATCGGTTTGCTGTAATTTTTTTCCTGGGAGATAAGCAAGATGAAAGAATGATTCCCACAAAATTTCAGATTTTTTTGACGGCTGTAGCTATTTTTTCTAATTTCGCATTATTTAATGTTGAAAAATTCATTAAAAAAAATTGGTCGGTTGAAAAGTCATGAAACTTGATTTATAGACCCATGAGAATGTCCCATTCGTGAATCGATCGAGTTCCCGGAAAAAAACATGGTAAAACTCGAGATATTCGACCGTATGACGGCTCGGAAAAATCGTGTCTGGGCCTGGCAGACCAAAAATGCCTCAAAATGTACTATATAGGGGGGTGACTAGTCTGCATGGGCTGGCCACCGGGGCGCCCCCTATATCCTCCGCCACCCCCACGCCCCAAGCACTATGCGCCGCACATGGGCATATGCTTGGGGTGTGGGGGTGGTGGATGGCGGACGACGGCGGTTGACGGCGGCGGTGCGGTGGCGAAACTTGCGGGTTCGAGGTATTTCTCGGTCGCGCCTTCGGGCGTACAACATGATCCTTGTTGAGATGGGACTGTTGCGATGTTGCCTTCTAACTTGGGCTGCCTTCGGGATGGTGGATGGTCGGAACGACGACAAAGCGTG
>NW_019276736.1:674-1214 GCF_002738345.1 Cucurbita maxima | reverse complement strand
GTTCGGCTGGTTGGAATCGGGTGCCTTTGGGCGTGCGACATGAGCCTCGTCGAGCGCGGGACGTTGCAATGTTGCCTTCTAAACTGGGATTCTTTGGTGTGAGGACCGTGGATGTCTGCTGGTACGAGGATGAAACATGCAAGGTGGGGTGGAGCCGGGTGCCTTCGGGCGTGCGGCATGAACCTCGTTGAGTGTGTGACGTCGTTGTGGCATGCCTCCCTTCCTCGGGCCAGCCCTGTGTTCGGAAGGCTGCGTGGTGGCAGAACATGCTTGGTGGGGCGGAGTCAAACGACCGTGGGCGTGCGACATGAGACTAGTTGGGCATGGAATGTCGCCTTCTAACTTGTGTTGCCTTCGGGATGGTGGATGGTCGGAACGACGACAAAGCGTGCAAGGTGGGGTGGAGTTGGGTGCCTTCGGGCGTCCAACATGAGCCTCGTCGAGCGTGCGGCGTTGTGGTGACGCAGTCGGGCAATCCTTGGGGCAGCCCTATGTTTTGAAGGCGTGTGGTGCCAGAACATGTTCGGCTGGTTGGAATCG
>NW_019276736.1:0-235 GCF_002738345.1 Cucurbita maxima | reverse complement strand
GTCGGGCCATCCTTGGGGCAGCCCTATGTTTTGAAGGCGTGTGGTGCCAGAACATGTTCGGCTGGTTGGAATCGGGTGCCTTTGGGCGTGCGACATGAGACTAGTTGGGCATGGAATGTGGCCTTCTAACTTGTGCGGCCTTCGGGATGGTGGATGGTCGGAACGACGACAAAGCGTGCAAGGTGGGGTGGAGTTGGGTGCCTTCGGGCGTCCAACATGAGCCTCGTCGAGCGTG
>NW_019276735.1:851-1215 GCF_002738345.1 Cucurbita maxima | reverse complement strand
AGATCGAGACGCGGTACCGAGGTTGAATCAACCACCGTAGCGTCACGACAGCAGATGCCGAGGACTCGATTTTAAGCCATCCGTGCGACGGCGCACACGGGAGGCCAACATGTGCTTCCGCCAGTGCAACAAACCCAAGCGGTTGTTGTTGCATGTGGGGGGCAGCGATGCGTGACGCCCAGGACGTGCCCTCGGCCAGAAGGCTCCGGGCGCAACTTGCGTTCAAAGACTCGGTGGTTCGCGGGATCCTGCAATTCACACCAAGTATCGCATTTCGCTACGTTCTTCATCGATGCGAGAGCCGAGATATCCGTTGCCGAGAGTCGTTGTGAATAAGTAATACGACAAGAATGCTTTGCCCCCC
>NW_019276734.1:0-1204 GCF_002738345.1 Cucurbita maxima | reverse complement strand
TTATCATTCCTCACAAAACTTTCGACAAACGTCGACCGTGACTCGGTTTTTTTAGCACGTACTACAAACTTCCCTGTTTGGGTTTCCGAAGAAGGGTTCCATTAGAAGAACTGTTTTACTATTTTGTGAACTCCGTTTCTGAGAAATAATATTCTAAATCGTCAAGCCTTATCATTCCTCACAAATCTTTCGACAAACGTCGACCGTGACTCGGTTTTTTTAGCACGTACTACAAACTTCCTTGTTTGGGTTTACGAAGAAGGGTTCTAGTTGAAGAACTCATTTACTGTTTTACGCACACGTACTACAAACTTCCCTGTTTGGGTTTCCGAAGAAGGGTTCCATTAGAAGAACTCTTTTACTGTTTTGTGAACTCCGTTTCTTAGAAATAATATGCTAAATCGTCAAGCCTTATCATTCCTCACAAGAGTTTCGAAAAACGAAGATCGTGACTCGGTTTTTTTAGCACGGAGTACAAACTTCCCTGTTTGGGTTTCCGAAGAAGGGTTCGATTTGTAAAACTCTTTTACTGTTTTGTGCACTCCGTTTCTTAGAAATAATATTCTAAATAATCAAGCCTTATCATTCCTCACAAAACTTTCGACAGACGTCGACCGTGGCTCGGTTTTTTTAGCACGTACTACAAACTTTCCTGTTTGGGTTTCCGAAGAGTGTTCGATTTGAGGAACTCTTTTACTGTTTTCTGCACTCCGTTTCCTAGAAATAATATTCTAAATCATCAAGCCTTATCATTCCTCATAAAACTTTCGACAAACGTCGACCGTGACTCGGTTTTTTTAGCACGTACTACAAACTTCCCTGTTTGGGTTTCCGAAGAGGGTTCGATTTGAAGAACTCTTTTACTGTTTTACGCACTCCGTTTCTTAGAAATAATATTCTAAATCATCAAGCTTTATCATTCCTCACAAAACTTTCGACAAACGTCGACCGTGACTCGGTTTTTTAGCACGTACTACAAACTTCCCTGTTTGGGTTTCTGAAGAGGGTTCGATTTGAAGAACTCTTTTACTGTTTTACGCACTCCGTTTCTTAGAAATAATATTCTAAATCATCAACCCTTATCATTCCTCACAAAACTTTCGACAAACGTCGACCGTGACTCGGTTTTTTTAGCACGTACTACAAACTTCCGTGTTTGGGTTTCCGATGGAGGGTTCCATTTGAAGAACTCTTTTACTGTTTT
>NW_019276733.1:0-1215 GCF_002738345.1 Cucurbita maxima | reverse complement strand
TGTGTTTCCAAAGTAGGGTTCGATTTGATGCACTCTTTTACTATTTTGATGCACTCTGTTTGTTTGAAATTGTATTCTACATCATCAAGCCTAATCATTCCCCACAAATGTTTTGAAAAACGTCGACTGTGACTCGATTTGTTTAGCACGTACTTCAAACGTCTCTGATTAGGGTTTTCGAAATAGGGTTCGATTTGAAGCACTCTTTTACTGTTTTGATGCACTCTGTTTCTTCAAAATTCTATTCTAAATCATCAAGCCAAATCATTCCCCACAAATTTTTTGAAAAACGTCGACCGTGACTCGGTTTTTTAGCACGTACTTCAAACGTCCCTAATTAGGGTTTTCGAAATAGAGTTCGATTTGAAGCACTCTTTTACTGTTTTGATGAACTCCGTTTGTTGGAAATTCTATTCTACACCATCAAGCCAAATTATTCCCTACAAATGTTTTGAAAAACGTCGACCGTGACTCGGTTTTTTTAGCACGTACTTCACAAATTATTCCCTACAAATGTTTTGAAAAACGTCGACCGTGACTCGGTTTTTTTAGCACGTACTTCAAACGTCTCTGATTAGGGTTGTTTTGAAAAACGTCGACCGTGACTCGGTTTTTTTAGCACGTACTTCAAACGTCTCTGATTAGGGTTTTCGAAATAGGGTTCGATTTGAAGCACTCTTTTACTGTTTTAATGCACTCCGTTTCTTCGAAATTCTATTATAAATCATCAAGCCTAATCATTCCCCACAAAACTCTAAAAACATCGACCGTGACTCGGTTTTTTTAGCACCTACTTCAAACGTCCCAGATTTTGTTTCCAAAGTAGGGTTCGATTTGATGCACTCTTTTACTATTTTGATGCACTCTGTTTGTTTGAAATTGTATTCTACATCATCAAGCCTAATCATTCCCCACAAATGTTTTGAAAAACGTCGACCGTGACTCGGTTTGTTTAGCACGTACTTCAAACGTCTCTGATTAGGGTTTTCGAAATAGGGTTCGATTTGAAGCACTCTTTTACTGTTTTGATGCACTCTGTTTCTTCAAAATTCTATTCTAAATCATCAAGCCTAATCATTCCCCACAAATCTTTTTAAAAACGTTGACCGTGACTCGGTTTTTTTAGCACGTACTTCAAACGAACCAGATTTGGGTTTTCCAATTAGGGTTTGATTTGAAGGACTCTTTTATTGTTTTGATGCACTCCGTTTGTTC
>NW_019276732.1:0-1215 GCF_002738345.1 Cucurbita maxima | reverse complement strand
GATCTTCACTAATGCTCTCCAAACTGAGTTAACCCGCTAACATTAAAAATAAAAATTCATCAGTAAAGATATTTTCACTACTTCATTGAGATTTTAAAAAGAAATAATCACTAATTTTAGATTGAATTGAATAGTCAAGTTATGCAACTTAGTCAACTTAACCTGGATCAAACAGGTGACCCCTTGAGATCTTTAGTGACTCTCTCCCAACTAAGCTATCCCCTGTAACATTGAAAATGAAAATGTCGGAAATTTTAAAAAGAAATAATCACTAATTTTAGATTGAATAGTCATGAGTCAAGTTATGTGACTTGAATCAGGTGCGGTGAACGTGGATCGAAGAACACGTGACCTTCGGATTTTCAATCTGACGCTCTCAAAACTGAGTTATCCTCACTAATATTTGGAAAAAAAAATCATAAATAAAGGTATTTCCGCTAATTCATTATATTTTAAAAAGAAATAATCACTAATTTTAGTTTGAATAAAGTTATGCAACTTAATGGACTTATGTAACGTAAACCAAGTGCCGTGAACGTGGATTAAACATGTAACCTTTAGATATTCAATCCCAACTGAGTTATCCCCACAATCATTAAAAATCAAAATTCACGTGTAAGGGTATTTTCGCTATTTCATTATACATTGAAATTTTAAAAATAAATAATAACTAATTTTTTATTGAATAGTTAGCTTATGCAAATGGAAATAGGTGCGGTGAACGTGAAGATTAAACACGTGAACTTTAAATCTTCAACCTAACGCTCTCTCAACTGAGCTATCCACACTAACATTAAAATTGAAAATTCATCAGTAAAGGTATTTTTGCTAATTCATTTTAATTTTTAATAGAAATAATCACTAATTTTTAATAAGATATTCAAGTTATCCAACTTGTATAAGGTGCGGTGAACTAGAACACGTTAGGTATTTCCGATAATTCAATGAGATTTCAGAAAGGAATAATGACTAATTTTAGATTGAATAGTCGGGTTATGCAACTAGAATCAGGTACAGTGAACGTGGAGATCAAACACGTGACCTTCAAATCTTCAGTCTGATGCTCTCCCAACTGAGCTATCCCCGCTAATATTAAAAATGAAAATTCATAATTAAAGGTACTTCCGCTAATTCATTATATTTAAAAAAGAAATAATCACTAATTTTAGATTGAATAAGAAAGTTGTGTTTTTAGATTGTATAGTCACCTAATAA
>NW_019276731.1:693-1216 GCF_002738345.1 Cucurbita maxima | reverse complement strand
ACGGTCGACGTTTTTCAAAACTTTTGTGGGGAATGATTAGGATTGATGATGTAGAAATAATTTCCAACGAAAGTTGTGCATCAAAACAGTAAAAGAATCCTTCAAATCGAACCCTAATTCGAATACCGAAATCTGGGCCGTTTGAAGTATGTGGTAAAAAAACCGAGTCACGCTCGACATTTTTAAAAAGTTTTGTGGGGAATGATTATGCTTGAGGATTCAGAAAAGAGTTTCAAAGAAACGGAGTGCATAAAACAGTAAAAGTGTGCTTCAAATCGAATCCAACTTCGGAAACCCAAATCTGGAACGTTTGAAGTACGTGCTAAAAAAACCGAGTCACGGTCGACGTTTTTCAAAACTTTTGTGGGGAATGATTCGGCATAATGATTTAGAATAGAATTTCCAACAAACGGTGTGCATCAAAACAGTAAAAGAGTCCTTCAAATCGAACCCTAATTCGGAAACCCAAATCTGGGAAGTTTGAAGTACGTGCTAAAAAAACCGAGTCACGGTCGACGTTTTT
>NW_019276731.1:0-325 GCF_002738345.1 Cucurbita maxima | reverse complement strand
TCGGCATAATGATTTAGAATAGAATTTCCAACAAACGGTGTGCATCAAAACCGTAAAAGAATCCTTCAAATCGAACCCTAATTCGAATACCCAAATCGGGAACGTTTGAAGTACGTGCTAAAAAAACCGAGTCACGGTCGACGTTTTTCAAAACTTTTGTGAGGAATGATTCGGCATAATGATTTAGAATAGAATTTTCAACAAATGGTGTGCATCAAAACCGTAAAAGAGTCCTTCAAATCGAACCCTAATTCGAATACCCAAATCTGGGCCGTTTGAAGTATGTGGTAAAAAAACCGAGTCACGCTCGACATTTTTAAAAAGT
>NW_019276730.1:622-1216 GCF_002738345.1 Cucurbita maxima | reverse complement strand
GTTCCAGAGGTCGTTGTAATACAAGGGCGAGCATTCCTGCTTGACACTCAGTGACCCAAGTTTGATCCCGAACAATAACAAGTTTAATCTTGTTTTTACAATTTTAGTCGGATTCAAAATTGAATTACTTTTTGTAACGGCTATGGATAAAATCTTGTTTGTTCATAAATATTATATTTTTCGAAAGTCGTCGTTGTAGAGTTGTGAGTACTCCCACGAGTTTGATCCCCCGAAGCGACGATTGTTAATTTTCTTTTGAATTCGAAATTCGGTAGTGGTGAACCGGATGATTTGGGTTTGTTTTCCAACAACGAAATTCGGGATTGGATTCTTTTTTCTCTCGTGTGTTAACAAATAATATATTTTTCAGAGGTCGATGTAATACAGTAGTGAGTATTCCCGCTGTCACTCGAGAGACCTGAGTTTGAAACCCGACAATAATAAGCTTAATTTTCTTTAGAAAATTTGCACCGCATTTGAAATTGGATTACTTGTCCCGAATCTTCGATAGATAAAATCTAGAGCATTGACAATGGATCACTTTTTCTAAAGACGATTGGTAAAATCTAGAGCGTTAACAAATAATTTATTTTT
>NW_019276730.1:0-446 GCF_002738345.1 Cucurbita maxima | reverse complement strand
CACTCAGTGACCCAAGTTTGATCCCGAACAATAACAAGTTTAATCTTGTTTTTACAATTTTAGTCGGATTCAAAATTGAATTACTTTTTGTAACGGCTATGGATAAAATCTTGTTTGTTCATAAATATTATATTTTTCGAAAGTCGTCGTTGTAGAGTTGTGAGTACTCCCACGAGTTTGATCCCCCGAAGCGACGATTGTTAATTTTCTTTTGAATTCGAAATTCGGTAGTGGTGAACCGGATGATTTGGGTTTGTTTCCCAACAACGAAATTCGGGATTGGATTCCTTTTTCTCTCGTGTGTTAACAAATAATATATTTTTTCAGAGGTCGATGTAATACAGTAGTGAGTAGTCCCGCTTGTCACTCGAGAGACCTGAGTTTGAACCCTGACAATAATAAGCCTAATTTTCTTTTGAAAATTTGCACCTCATTTGAAATTGGAT
>NW_019276729.1:664-1217 GCF_002738345.1 Cucurbita maxima | reverse complement strand
CATAGGCAACATTGTTCCAGGGGTTTTCCCAAGCACATCATGCCGCCAGATGCACGGCATCCGAGAGTGCAAGCAACCGACACACATTTCGCAACAACCCATTCAAAAGGTTTGAAGCGATATGCAATGCGGGCTTCCAAGTTCGTCATGCACCCAACAAGGGTGCCGACAGAAAGGGACTAACAAGACTCGATGCCTACCGGTGCACGAGGTAATCTGTGCAAGAACCAACGGACTACGGTCACTCAAAATACTTTGGGACACACCAATGAGGAGGGGATGTCGCCTACAGTTTGATGCCCGAGCATCAAGCCTACAGACCCAAGCAACTAAATCGCCAGAGGGGATGTCGCCTACAGTTTGATGCCCGAGCATCAAGCCTACAGACCCAAGCAACTAAATCGCCACTCATGCGCCGTACGCTAAAACGACCTTGGACGACGATCGACTATTCACACCCACCGCGAAAGGGGGTTCAAAATCATAATTCGAAGCCAAGCCCAAAGCGTCGTGCGCGGTCAGGCCATCAACCATCCTAGAGACGGCCCGAGTT
>NW_019276729.1:0-383 GCF_002738345.1 Cucurbita maxima | reverse complement strand
ATTCCAACCAGCCGAACATGTTCTGGCACCACACGCCTTCAAAACATAGGGCTGCCCCAAGGATGGCCCGACGGCGTCACCACAACGCCGCACGCTCGACGAGGCTCATGTTGGACGCCCGAAGGCACCCAACTCCACCCCACCTTGCACGCTTTGTCGTCGTTCCGACCATCCACCATCCCGAAGGCAGCACAAGTTAGAAGGCCACATTCCATGCCCAACTAGTCTCATGTCGCACGCCCAAAGGCACCCGATACCAACCAGCCGAACATGTTCTGGCAACACAGGCCTTCAAAACATAGGGCTGCCCCAAGGATGGCCCGACGGCGTCACCACAACGCCGCACGCTCGACGAGGCTCATGTTGGACGCCCGAAGGCACCC
>NW_019276728.1:0-1217 GCF_002738345.1 Cucurbita maxima | reverse complement strand
GTTTCTTAGAAATAATATTCTAAATCAACAAGCCTTATCATTCCTCACAAAACTTTCGACAAACGTCGACCGTGACTCGGTTTTTTTAGCACGTACTACAAACTTCCCTATTTGGGTTTCCGAAGAACGGTTCATTTGAAGAACTCTTTTACTGTTTTACGCACTCCGTTTCTTAGAAATAATATTCTAAATCATCAAGCCTTATCATTCCTCACAAAACTTTCGACAAACGTCGACCGTGACTCGGTTTTTTTAGCACGTACTACAAACTTTCCTGTTTGGGTTTCCGAAGAAGGGTTCCATTTGAAGAACTCTTTTACTGTTTTACGCACTCCGTTTCTTAGAAATAATATTCTAAATCATCAAGCCTTATCATTCCTCACAAAACTTTCGACAAACGTGGACCGTGACTCGGTTTTTTTAGCACGTACTACAAACTTTCCTGTTTGGGTTTCCGAAGAAGGTTTCCATTTGAAGAACTCTTTTACTGTTTTACGCACTCCGTTTCTTAGAAATAATATTCTAAATCATCAAGCCTTATCATTCCTCACAAAACTTTCGACAAACGTCGACCGTGACTCGGTTTTTTTAGCACGTACTACAAACTTCCCTATTTGGGTTTCCGAAGAAGGGTTCATTTGAAGAACTCTTTTACTGTTTTACGCACTCCGTTTCTTAGAAATAATATTCTAAATCATCAAGCCTTATCATTCCTCACAAAACTTTCGACAAACGTCGACCCTGACTCGGTTTTTTTAGCACGTACTACAAACTTCCCTGTTTGGGTTTCCGAAGAAGGGTTCCATTTGAAGAACTCTTTTACTGTGTTCTGCACTCCGTTTCTTAGAAATAATATTCTAAATCATCAAGCCTTATCATTCCTCACAAAACTTTCGACAAACGTCGACCGTGACTCGGTTTTTTTAGCACGTACTACAAACTTCCCTGTTTGGGTTTCCGAAGAAGGGTTCCATTTGAAGAACTCTTTTACTGTTTTACGCACTCCGTTTCTTAGAAATAATATTCTAAATCATCAAGCCTTATCATTCCTCACAAAACTTTCGACAAACGTCGACCGTGACTCGGTTTTTTTAGCACGTACTACAAACTTTCCTTTTTGGGTTTCCGAAGAAGGGTTCCATTTGAAGAACTCTTTTACTGTTTTACGCACTCCGTTTCTTAGAAATAATATTCTAAATCATCAAGCCTTATCATTC
>NW_019276727.1:0-1217 GCF_002738345.1 Cucurbita maxima | reverse complement strand
TTTTATGCACTCCGTTTCTTAAAAATAATATTCTAAATCATCAAGCCTTATCATTCCTCACAAAAGTTTCGAAAAACGTCGATCGTGACTCGATTTTTTTACCACAGACTTCTAACTTCCCAGATTTTGGTTTTCGAAGTAGGGTTCGATTTGAAGAACTCTTTTACTGTTTTATGCTCTCCGTTTCTTAGAAATAATATTCTAAATCATCAAGCCTTATCATTCCTCACAAAACTTTCGAAAAACGTCGATCGTGACTCGGTTTTTTTACACGAAATTCAAACTTCCCAGATTTGGGTTTCCGTAGTAGGGTTCGATTTGAAGAACTCTTTTACTGTTTTATGCTCTCCGTTTCTTAGAAATAATATTCTAAATCATCAAGCCTTATCATTCCTCACAAAACTTTCGAAAAACGTCGATCGTGACTCGGTTTTATTAGCACGAACTTCAAACTATCCAGATTTGGGTTTCTGTAGTAGGGTTCAATTTGAAGAACTCTTTTACTATTTTATGCACTCCGTTTCTTAAAAATAATATTCTAAATCATCAAGCCTTATCATTCCTCACAAAAGTTTCGAAAAACGTCGATCGTGACTCCATTTTTTTAGCTCGTACTTCAAACTTTCCAGATTTGGGTTTCCGAAGTAGGGTTCGATTTGAAGAACTCTTTTACTGTTTTATGCTCTCCGTTTCTTAGAAATAATATTCTAAATCATCAAGCCTTATCATTCCTCACAAAACTTTCGAAAAACGTCGATCGTGACTCGGTTTTATTAGCACGAACTTCAAACTATCCAGATTTGGGTTTCTGTAGTAGGGTTCGATTTGAAGAACTCTTTTACTATTTTATGCACTCCGTTTCTTAAAAATAATATTCTAAATCATCAAGCTTTATCATTCCTCACAAAAGTTTCGAAAAACGTCGATCGTGACTCCATTTTTTTAGCTCGTACTTCAAACTTTCCAGATTTGGGTTTCCGAAGTAGGGTTCGATTTGAAGAACTCTTTTACTGTTTTATGCTCTCCGTTTCTTAGAAATAATATTCTAAATCATCAAGCCTTATCATTCCTCACAAAACTTTCGAAAAATGTCGATCGTGACTCGGTTTTATTAGCACGAACTTCAAACTATCCAGATTTGGGTTTCTGTAGTAGGGTTCGATTTGAAGAACTCTTTTACTATTTTATGCACTCCGTTTCTTAAAAATAATATTCTA
>NW_019276726.1:640-1217 GCF_002738345.1 Cucurbita maxima | reverse complement strand
CGTGTTGCACCCCTTTTTTTCTTTCAATTTCTCCCAGTTCTTTTCTTCCTTTCTCTACAAATGAGAACCTCCCCCGCTCACGCCCATCGCGTTTCGATCATGCCGCCCCACATGCGTTAAATCCGATATTGTGCGCATGGCATGTCGGGTGCGATCATACCAGCACTAATGCACCGGATCCCATCAGAACTCCGCAGTCAAGCGTGCTTGGGCGAGAGTAGTACTAAGTTGGGTGACCACTTGGGAAGTCCTCGTGTTGCACCCCTTTTTTTCTTTCAATTTCTCCCAGTTCTTTTCTTCCTTTCTCTACAAATGAGAACCCCTCCCCCGCTCACGCCCATCGCGTTTCGATCATGCCGCCCCGCATGCGTTAAATCCGATTTTGTGCGCATGGCATGTCGGGTGCGATCATACCAGCACTAATGCACTGGATCCCATCAGAACTCCGCAGTTAAGCGTGCTTGGGCGAGAGTAGTACTAAGTTTGGTGACCACTTGGGAAGTCCTCGTGTTGCACCCCTTTTTTTCTTTCAATTTCTCCCAGTTCTTTTCTTCCTTTCTCTACAAATGAGAACCTC
>NW_019276726.1:0-278 GCF_002738345.1 Cucurbita maxima | reverse complement strand
GTGCTTGGGCGAGAGTAGTACTAAGTTGGGTGACCACTTGGGAAGTCCTCGTGTTGCACCCCTTTTTTTCTTTCAATTTCTCCCAGTTCTTTTCTTCCTTTCTCTACAAATGAGAACCCCTCCCCCGCTCACGCCCATCGCGTTTCGATCCTGCCGCCCCGCATGCGTTAAATCCGATTTTGTGCGCATGGCATGTCGGGTGCGATCATACCAGCACTAATGCACCGGATCCCATCAGAACTTCGCAGTCAAGCGTGCTTGGGCGAGAGTAGTACTAA
>NW_019276725.1:0-1216 GCF_002738345.1 Cucurbita maxima | reverse complement strand
CGTTTCTTAGAAATAATATTCTAAATCATCAAGCCTTATCATTCCTCAAAAAAATTTCGAAAAACGTCGACCGTGACTCGGTTTTTTAGCACGTACTAAAAACTTCCATGTTCGGGTTTCCGAAGAATGGTTCGATTTGACGAACTCTTTTACTGTTTTATGCACTCCGTTTCATAGAAATAATATTCTAAATCATCAAGCCTTATCATTCCTCACAAAAATTTCGAAAAATGTGGACCGTGACTCGGTTTTTTTAGCACGTACTAAAAACTTCCCTGTTCGGGTTTCCGAAGAAGGGTTCGATTTGACGAACTCTTTTACTGTTTTATGCACTCCGTTTCATAGAAATAATATTCTAAATCATCAAGCCTTATCATTCCTCACAAAAATTTTGAAAAACGTCGACCGTGACTCAGTTTTTTAGCACGTACTAAAAACATCCCTGTTTTGGTTTCCGAAGAAGGGTTCGATTTAAAGTACTCTTTGACTGTTTTATGCCCTCCGTTTCTTAGAAATAATATTCTAAATCATTAAGCCTTATCATTCCAAACAAAACTTTCGAAAAATGTTGACCGTGACTCGGTTTTTTAAGCACGTACTAAAAACTTCCCTGTTCGGGTTTCCGAAGAAGGGTTCGATTTGACGAACTCTTTTACTGTTTTATGCACTCCGTTTCTTAGAAATAATATTCTAAATCATTAAGCCTTATCATTCCAAACAAAACTTTCGAAAAATGTGGACCGTGACTCGGTTTTTTAGCACGTACTAAAAACTTCCCTGTTTGGGTTTCCGAAGAAGGGTTCGATTTAAAGTACTCTTTGACTGTTTTATGCACTCTGTTTCTTAGAAATAATATTCTAAATTATCAAGCCTTATCATTCCAAACAAAACTTTCAAAAATGTGGACCGTGACTCGGTTTTTTAAGCACGTACTAAAAACTTCCCTGTTCGGGTTTCCGAAGAAGGGTTCGATTTGACGAACTCTTTTACTGTTTTATGCACTCCATTTCTTAGAAATAATATTCTAAATCATCAAGCCTTATCAATCCTCACAAAAATTTTGAAAAACGTCGACCGTCACTCGGTTTTTTAGCACTTACTAAAAACTTCCCTGTTTGGGTTTCCGAAGAAGGGTTCGATTTAAAGTACTCTTTGACTGTTTTATGCACTCTGTTTCTTAGAAATAATATTCTAAATCATCAAGCCTTATCATTCC
>NW_019276724.1:0-1218 GCF_002738345.1 Cucurbita maxima | reverse complement strand
AATTATGCTACACACACCATGTTAACATGTTTATATCAGGATTATGAAATACTGTTAAACAAAATATGTTATTCATGAAAGCTATCTTATGAAAGAACAAAGTTATGACCTGCATCATACGTATATGTCATGATTTCTGTCAAGTTATTTTGTGGCGTGAGGGTACACTAGTTGAAGGCTAGGTCAAATGATACGTATACGAACTCGCTTTGGAGTCCATGCAAACATGCAAGGGTTGTATGTAGAGCAGTAATTCGCATCCAATTTAAGCCCGAATTTGAAAGTGAGACCAAGGGCATGATGATAAATCAAGGACAGGTCTCAATCATGATTAGATATAATTGCATTTCCTAATCCCAAGAGTGAGTTTACTTACTAAATATATCATAAAATACTCAAATCATGTTCTACTCTTATTTTTCCGGAAAAGGTAAGGTACCCTTGTACGGATGACGACGTGCTATGAAGGTCATGGAATCGAAGCTAGGGTAATTGTATTCTTCTTTAAATTGTAGCACTTAGGTTATGTATTATTTCGTTGGTTTAAAGTTGATATTATTTTGTTTCCGCTATTTCAACCATGATTACTTTTAATATAAATTATTTTTATGAACTTTTGAATCCATGTCCATAACTAGAAACTAAGCAAACCCTCAGATGTCTTAGCACATAGACCATACGTTCCACCTCAGGTAGCATAATTGAAAAAGTTGAAGAATCTAATCTTGAAGACTCTAATTATGATCAACCAAACAACATGGCCAATGCAACAAACCATGATCAACCAAAAACTTGAAGACTCTAATCTTAATGGATTACTTAAAATCAAGTGCTAACTTTGAGCTCTTTTTGAGTTAGGGTAGTATCTTAGTCACTTAAAAATCAATGACTTTCCTAAAGAGAACAATACTAAGTTCTAAATAGCTAAATACACTTACCGTGGGGCTCAAACACACAACTACAAGATTAAGAGCCTTGCACTCTACCAATTGAGCTAAACAAGCTTGTTAAGTGAAATTAACCAATTAATATTAAACATGGCACATAAAATTGTTCCTTCTATTGTGGTGTTGTTTGTTTTTTAAAATGCACAAAATTTTAATGTAATAATTTGTTTTAGGGTACATTTCTTGTGTTTGTCCAGATATGTTATTCGAAGCCTAAAAAATCAAGTTGTGACCTTTATATATCATAAGTAATTTTTATGGCTTTATGGCT
>NW_019276723.1:0-1218 GCF_002738345.1 Cucurbita maxima | reverse complement strand
TCCCCATCCCTCGCCCATTAATTGCGAAAGTACGTGTGGAGTGGTCGGTTTGTTGTAATTTTTTTTCTGGGAGCTAAGAAACATGAAAACATGATTCCCACAAAATTTCAGATTTTTTTGACGGCTCAAGCTATTTTTTCTAATTTCTCGTTATTTAATATTTAAAAATTCATTAAAAAAAATTGGTTGGTTGAAAAATTATGAAACTTGATTTATAGATCCATTAGAATGTCTCATTCATAAATCCATCGAGTTCCTGGAAAAAAACATTGTAAAACTCGAGATATTCGACCGTATGACGCCTCAGAAAAATCGTGTCTAGGCCTGGCAGACCAAAAATGCCTCAAAATGTACTATATAGGGGGGTGACTAGTCTGCATGGGCTGGCCACGGGGGCGCCCCCTATATCCTCCGCCACCCCCACGCCCCAAGCACTATGCGCCGCACATGGGCATATGCTTGGGGTGTGGGGGTGGTGGATGGCGGACGACGGCGGTTGACGGCGGCGGTGCGGTGGCGAAACTTGCGGGTTCGAGGTATTTGTCGGTCGCGCCTTCGGGCGTGCAACGTGATCCTTGTTGAGATGGGACTGTTGCGATGTTGCCTTCTAACTTGGGCTGCCTTCGGGATGGTGGATGGTAGGAACGACGACAAAGCGTGCAAGGTGGGGTGGAGTTGGGTGCCTTCGTGTGTCCAACATGAGCCTCGTCGAGCGTGCGGCGTTGTGGTGACGCCGTCGGGCCATCCTTGGCGCAGCCCTATGTTTTGAAGGCCTGTGGTGCTAGGGACATGTTCGGCTGGTTGGAATCGGGTGCCTTTGGGCGTGCGACATGAGCCTCGTCGAGCGCGGGACGTTGCAATGTTGCCTTCTAAACTGGGATTCTCTGGTGTGAGGACCGTGGATGTCTGCTGGTACGATGATGAAACATGCAAGGTGGGGTGGAGCCGGGTGCCTTCGGGCGTGCGGCATGAACCTCGTAGAGTGTGGGACGTCGTTGTGGCATGCCTCCCTTCCTCGGGCAAGCCCTGTGTTCGGAAGGCTGCGTGGTGGCAGAACATGCTTGGTGGGGCGGAGTCAAACGACCGTGGGTGTGCGACATGAGACTAGTTGGGCATGGAATGTGGCCTTCTAACTTGTGCTGCCTTCGGGATGGTGGATGGTCGGAACGACGACAAAGCGTGCAAGGTGGGGTGGAGGTGGGTGCCTTCGGGCGTCCA
>NW_019276722.1:0-1219 GCF_002738345.1 Cucurbita maxima | reverse complement strand
TCGATTGATTCATGAATGGGACATTCTAATGGATCTATAAATCAAGTTTCATAATTTTTCAACCAACCAATTTTTTTTAATGAATTTTTAAATATTAAATAACGAGAAATTAGAAAAAATAGCTAGAACCGTCAAAAAAATCTGAAATTTTGTGGGAATCATGTTTTCATGTTTCTTAGCTCCTAGAAAAAAAATTACAACAAACCGACCACTCCACATGTACTTTCGCAATTAATGGGCGAGGGATGGGGAGCGGGCGCGGGAGCGCGCACAGCAGAACGCGGGAGGGGCGGGGACGGGGCGCGCGGGAGAACGCTGGCGGGGGGAGAGCGCGCGCGGGCGGGGCGGGGAGGGAGGGGAGGGGAGGGGAGGGCGCGCGCGCGCGCGAGAGGGAGCACGCTGGCGGGGCGGGGGGCGCGCGCGCGCGGAAGCACGCTGGCGGGGCGGGGCGGGAAGGGGCGCGCGCGCGCGGAAGCACGCTGGCGGGGCGGGGCGGGAAGGGGCGCGCGCGCGCGGAAGCACGCTGGCGGGGCGGGGCGGGAAGGGGCGCGCGCGCGGGAGAACATGGGCGGGGCGGGGCTGGAGAGAGCGCGCGCGGGGGCAAGCGGGCGGGACGCACGCGAGTGGGGCAGGGCGGGGCTGGCCAGAGCGCGGGAACGTTCGGACACTGCCCCACCGTGCGCGTTCCGCCACCGCACCACCGCCGTCAACCGCCCTCGACCTCCGACCACCACCCCCACACCCCAAGCATATGCCCATGTGCGGCGCATAGTGCTGGGGGCGTGGGGGTGGCGGAGGATATAGGGGGCGCCCCCGTGGCCAGCCCATGCAGACTAGTCACCCCCCTATATAGTACATTTTGAGGCATTTTTGGTCTGCCAGGCCCAGACACGATTTTTCCGAGCCGTCATACGGTCGAATATCTCGAGTTTTACAATGTTTTTTTCTGGGAACTCGATTGATTCACGAATGGGACATTCTCATGGGTCTATAAATCAANTGAATGGGACATTCTCATGGGTCTATAAATCAAGTTTCATGACTTTTCAACCGACCAATTTTTTTTAATGAATTTTTCAACATTAAATAATCCGAAATTAGAAAAAATAGCTACAACCGTCAAAAAAATCTGAAATTTTGTGGGAATCATTCTTTCATCTTGCTTATCTCCCAGGAAAAAAATTACAGCAAACCGATCACTCCACACGTACTTTCGCAA
>NW_019276721.1:0-1219 GCF_002738345.1 Cucurbita maxima | reverse complement strand
GATCTTTCCCTATCGAGACATTAGGGTTTGAGATCCTTCCCTATGGAAATATTAGGGTTTGAAATCCTTCTTTAAGTAAAATTAGGGTTTGAGATCCTTCCCTAGGTAAAATTAGGGTTTGAGATCTCCCCTATTTAAAATTAGGGTTTGATATCTTTCCTTAGGTAAAATTAGGGTTTGAGATCTTTCCCTACGGAAACATTAGGGTTTGAGATCATTCCCTATGGAAACCTTAGGGTTTGAGATCCTTCCCTAAGAAAAATTACGGTTTGAGATCCTTCCCTAGGTAAAATTAGGGTTTGAGATCTTTCCCAAGGTAACATTAAGGTTTGAGATCTTTCTCTAGGTAAAAATTAAGGTTTAAGATCTTTCCCTAGGTAAAGTTCGGGAATGAGATCTTTCCCTAGGTAAAAATTAGGGTTTGAGATCTTTCCTTTGATAACATTAGGGTGTGAGATCTTTCCCTACGTAAAATTAGGGTTTGAGATCATTCCCAATATAAAATTAGGTTTTGAGATCTTTCCCTAGGTAAAATTAGGGTTTGAGATCTTTCCCTAGGTAAAAAATTAGGGTTTTAAATCTTTTCCTAGGTAAAATTACGGTTTTAAATCTTTTCCGAGGTAAAATTAGGGTTTTAAATCTTTCCGTAGGTAAAATTAGGGTTGAGATCTTTTCCAACGTAAAATTAGGGTTTGAGATCTTTCCCTAGGTAAAATTAGGGTTTGAGATCTTCCCTACGGAAACATTAGGGTTAGAGATCTTTCTCTATTGAAACATTACGGTTTGAGATCCTTCCCTAGGTAAAATTAGGGTTTTAAATCTTTCCATAGGTAAAATTAGGGTTTTAAATCTTTCCATAGGTAAAAATAGAGATTTAATTCTTTCCCTATGGAAACTTTAGGGTTTGAGATCTTTCCCTATGGAAACATTAGGGTTCGAGATCCTTCCCTATGGAAACATTAGGGTTTGAGATCTTACCCTATGTAGAAATTAGGGTATGAGATCTTTCCCAATGTAAAATTAGGGTTTGAGATCTTTCCCTATGGAAACATTAGGGTTTTAGATCTTTTCCTATAGATACATTAGGGATTGAAATCCTTCCCTATGGAAACATTAGGGTTTGAGATCCTTCCCTAAGTAAAATTAGGGTTTGAGATCTTTCCTTTGGTAACATTAGGGTTTGAGATCTTTCCCTAGGTAAAATTAGGGTTTGAGATCT
>NW_019276720.1:0-1220 GCF_002738345.1 Cucurbita maxima | reverse complement strand
AGCATCCATCCATTGTGTACGTGCTTTTGGTGATCTCCTTCAGATAATGAAGTATGAGACTTTCTAATAGTTATATGTTTGTCGTTCATGTGACGTTGCCATTATCAGTCATGTCCCCTATTATTGAGTGGTTTACATGCCTTGTTCTGTCATTGCAATTGCCTCAGATCTATGGGACCTTTTCCTGCTGGTTTCATTCTGCACTCTTATCTTGGATCTGCTCAGATGGTTCCTGAGTTCTCCAAGCTAGGTGCTTACTTCTCATTTTCGGGTTTTCTCATGTCCATGGAGGCAAAGAAGGCAAAGAAAATGCTGAAAATGGTCAGTTCTTATATATATATTTATATATATAGATTTGACAATCCTGGTGTATGTGTGTGTGCATGTAAAAGATAAGATATGTGCATGGGAAACAAGGATATAAAGAGAGTAGATTGGAATATTCTTCCGAAAGCCAGCGTGTCAAAAGAATCTCATCTTATTGGCTTGTATAACTGAAAACTTATAAAAACTTTTATCTAGGCTGCACCATCGGAAAAAATGAACCCCCCAAATTCTCTTCATCTGTAACATNAACTTATAAAACTTCTATCTAGGCTGCACCATCGGAAAAAATGAACCCCCCAAATTCTCTTCATCTGTAACATCATGAATTTTTCCAGGTGCCCTCGGATAGGATTTTGTTGGAAACTGATGCGCCTGATGCACTTCCCAAGTCAAAGTTAGACTCCCTCTATTTTGTTGAAGGCGATCCTTCTCTTCCCGAATGTCTGAAGACCCAAGAACAATCTGCTGCCCAAACAGGCTCACAACAAAGTACATTGCCTGGTTCTTCCACCGATGCATCGACGCTGCCAAAAGGGACTCTCAATCATCCAGCAAATATCCAAAATGTACTTCACTGAATCTTTCACTTATATCTGGTTGATGGATATATTTACGTTCATTCAATATCATTAAGAAGTACAAGGGGTATGTGCTGTTGGTCTAACAACTTAGCAACGCATGGCTCCATATATCAACAAGCTTAAAGAAAACTAGCATAACAGCTCTCTGCTGATCATAGTAGCATTTTATAACCAGGAACATTAGCCTTGACTATTATTTAAATCTATGAGTATAAACTTTCTCTTACTCTTCAACATGGGAAGGGATAGAGAGGTAGAGTTGGCCTCAGCTGCCATCTTCCTCTTTGTTTAATTAAATTACATGCTGACCTT
>NW_019276719.1:0-1220 GCF_002738345.1 Cucurbita maxima | reverse complement strand
CGAGTCACGATCGTTGTTTTTCGAAAGTTTTGTGAGGAATGATAAGGCTTGATGATTTATCATATTATTTCTACGAAACGGAGTGCATAAAAACGTCAACAGAGTTCTTCAAATCGAACCCTACTTCTGGAGCCCAAATCTGGGAAATTTGAAGTACGTGCTAAAAAAACCGAGTCACGATCGTTGTTTTTCGAAAGTTTTGTGAGGAATGATAAGGCTTGATGATTTATCATATTATTTCTAAGAAACGGAGTGCATAAAACCGTCAACACAGTCCTTCAAATCGAACCCTACTTCGGAAACCATAATCTTGGAAATTTGAAGTACGTGCTAAAAAAACCAACTCACGATCGTCGTTTTTCGAAATTTTGTGAGGAATGATAAGGCTTGATGATTTATCATATTATTTCTAAGAAACGGAGTGCATAAAACCGTCAACAGAGTTCTTCAAATCGAACCCTACTTCGGAAACCCAAATCGTGGAAGTTTGAAGTACGTGCTAAAAAAACCGAGTCACGATCCGTCGTTTTTCGAAATTTTGTGAGGAATGATAAGGCTTGATGATTTATCATATTATTTCTAAGAAACGGATTGCATAAAAACGTAAACAGAGTTCTTCAAATCGAACCCTACTTCGGAAGCCCAAATTTGGGAAATTTGAAGTACGTGCTAAAAAAACCGAGTCACGATCGTCGTTTTTCGAAAGTTTTGTGAGGAATGATAAGGCTTGATGATTTATCATATTATTTCTAAGAAACGAAGTGCATAAAACCGTCAACAGAGTTCTTCAAATCGAACCCTACTTCGGAAACCCAAATCTGGGAAATTTGAAGTACGTGCTAAAAAAACCGAGTCACGATCGTCGTTTTTCGAAAGTTTTGTGAGGAATGATAAGGCTTGATGATTTATCATATTATTTCTAAGAAACGAAGTGCATAAAACCGCCAACAGAGTTCTTCAAATCGAACCCTACATCGGAAACCCGAATCGTGGAAGTTTGAAGTACGTGCTAAAAAAATCGAGTCACGATCGTCGTTTTTCGAAAGTTTTGTGAGGAATGATAAGGCTTGATGATTTAGAATATTATTTCTAAGAAACGGAGTGCATAAAACCGTCATCAGAGTTCTTCAAATCGAACCCTACTTCGGAAACCCAAATCGTGGAAATTTTAATTACGTGCTAAAAAAACCGAGTCACGATCGTCGTTTTTCGAAAGTTTT
>NW_019276718.1:0-1220 GCF_002738345.1 Cucurbita maxima | reverse complement strand
ACGTCGACCGTGACTCAATTTTTTTAGCACGTACTTCAAACGTCCCAGATTTGGGTTTCCGGAGTAGGGTTCGATTTGAAGCACTCTTTTACTGTTTTGATGCACTCCGTTTGTTCGAAATTGTATTTTACATCTACAAGCCTAATCATTCCCCACAAATGTTTTGAAAAACGTCGACCNCCGTCGACCGTGACTCGGTTTTTTAGCACGTACTTCAAACGTCCCAGATTTGGGTTTCCGAAGTAGGGTTCGATTTGAAGCACTCTTTTACTGTTTTGATGCACTCCGTTGGTTCGAAGTTGTATTCTGCATCTACAAGCCTAATCATTCCCCACAAATGTTTTGAAAAACGTCGACCGTGACTCGGTTTTTAAGCACGTACTTCAAACGTCCCAGGTTTGGGTTTCCGAAGTAGGGTTCGATTTGAAGCACTCTTTTACAGTGTTGATGCACTCCGTTGGTTCGAAATTGTATTGTACATCTACATGCCTAATCATACCCCACAAATCTGTTGAAAAACGTCGACCGTGACTCGGTTTTTTTAGCACGTTCTCCGTTGGTTCGAAATAGTATTCTACATCCACAAGCCTAATCATTCCCCACAAATGTTTTGAAAAACGTCGACCGTGACTCGGTTTTTTTAGCACGTGCTTTAAACGTCCCAGATTTGGGTTTCCGGAGTAGGGTTCGATTTGAAGCACTCTTTTACAGTGTTGATGCACTCCGTTGGTTCGAAATTGTATTGTACATCTACATGCCTAATCATACCCCACAAATCTGTTGAAAAACGTCGACCGTGACTCGGTTTTTTTAGCCCGTACTTCAAACGTCCCAGATTTGGGTTTCCGAAGTAGGGTTCGATTTGAAGCACTCTTTTACAGTGTTGATGCACTCCGTTGGTTCGAAATTGTATTGTACATCTACATGCCTAATCATTCCCCACAAATGTGTTGAAAAACGTCGACCGTGACTCGGTTTTTTTAGCACGTTCTCCGTTGGTTCGAAATGGTATTCTACATCCACAAGCCTAATCATTCCCCACAAATGTTTTGAAAAACGTCGACCGTGACTCGGTTTTTTTAGCACGTGCTTTAAACGTCCCAGATTTGGGTTTCCGAAGTAGGGTTCGATTTGAAGCACTCTTTTACTGTTTTGATGCACTCCGTTGGTTCGAAATTGTATTCTGCATCTACAAGCCTAATCATTCCCCACAAATGTTT
>NW_019276717.1:0-1220 GCF_002738345.1 Cucurbita maxima | reverse complement strand
AAACGGAGTGCATAAAACCGTCAACAGTGTTCTTCAAATCGAACCCTACTTCAGAAACCCAAATCGTGGAAGTTTGAAGTACGTGCTAAAAAAACCGAGTCACGATCGTCGTTATTTCTATGAAACGGAGTGCATAAAACCGTCAACAGAGTTCTTCAAATCGAACCCTACTTCGCAAACCCAAATCGTGGAAGTTTGAAGTACGTGCTAAAAAAACCGAGTCACGATCGTCGTTATTTCTATGAAACGGAGTGCATAAAACCGTCAACAGAGTACTTCAAATCGAACCCTACTTCGCAAACCCAAATCGTGGAAGTTTGAAGTACGTGCTAAAAAAATCGAGTCACGATCGTCGTTTTTCGAAAGTTTTGTGAGGAATGATAAGACTTAATGATTTAGAATATTATTTCTTAGAAACAGAGTGCATAAAACCGTCAACAGAGTTCTTCAAATCGAACCCTACTTCGGAAACCCAAAACGTGGAAGTTTGAAGTACGTGCTAAGAAAACCGAGTCACGATCGTCGTTTTTCGAAAGTTTTGTGGGGAATGAAAAGGTTTGATGATTTATCATATTATATCTAAGAAATGGAGTGCATAAAAACGTCAACGGAGTTCTTCAAATCGAACCCTACTTCGGAAACCCAAATCGTGGAAGTTTGAAGTACGTGCTAAAAAAACCGAGTCACGATCGTCGTTTTTCGAAAGTTTTGTGAGGAATGATAAGGCTTGATGATTTAGAATATTATTTCTAAGAAACGGAGTGCATAAAACCGTCAACAGAGTTCTTCAAATCGAACCCTACTTCGGAAACCCAAATCGTGGAAGTTTGAAGTACGTGCTAAAAAAATCGAGTCACGATCGTCGTTTTTCGAAAGTTTTGTGAGGAATGATAAGGCTTGATGATTTAGAATATTATTTCTAAGAAACGGAGTGCATAAAACCGTCAACAGAGTTCTTCAAATCGAACCCTACTTCGGAAACCCAAATCGTGGAAGTTTGAAGTACGTGCTAAAAAAACCGAGTCACGATCGTCGTTTTTCGAAGGTTTTGTGAGGAATGATAAGGCTTGATGATTTATCATATTCTTTCTATGAAACGGAGTGCATAAAAACGTCAATAGAGTTCTTCAAATCGAACCCTACTTCGGAAACCCAAATCGTGGAAGTTTGAAGTACGTGCTAAAAAAACCGAGTCACGATCGTCGTTTTTCGAAAGTTTT
>NW_019276716.1:0-1220 GCF_002738345.1 Cucurbita maxima | reverse complement strand
GCACAAAACAGTAAAAGAGTTCTTCAAATGGAACCCTTCTTCGGAAACCCAAACAGGAAAGTTTGTAGTACCAGGTAAAAAAACCGAGTTACGGTCGACGTTTGTCAAACTTTTTGTGAGGAATGATGAGGCTTGATGATTTAGAATATTATTTCTAAGAAACGGAGTGCGTAAAAAAATAAAAGAGTTCTTCAAATGGAACCCTTCTTTGGAAACTTAAATAGGGAAGTTTGTAGTACGTGCTAAAAAAACCGAGTCACGGTCGACATTTTTAAAACTTTTGTAGGGAATGATTAGGCTTGATGATTTAGAATATTATTTCTAAGAAACGGAGAGCATAAAACAGTAAAAGAGTTCTTTAAATGGAACCCTTCTTCGGAAACCCATACAGGAAAGTTTGTAGTACCTGCTAAAAAAACCGAGTTACGGTCGACGTTTGTCAAACTTTTTGTGAGGAATGATGAGGCTTGATGATTTAGAATATTATTTCTAAGAAACGGAGAGCATAAAACAGTAAAAGAGTTCTTTAAATGGAACCCTTCTTCGGAAACCCATACAGGAAAGTTTGTAGTACCTGCTAAAAAAACCGAGTTACGGTCGACGTTTGTCGAATGTTTTGTGAGGAATGATAAGACTTGATGATTTAGAATATTATTTCTACGAAAGGGAGTGCACAAAACAGTAAAAGAGTTCTTCAAATGGAACCCTTCTTCGAAAACCCAAACAGGAAAGTTTGTAGTACCAGGTAAAAAAACCGAGTTACGGTCGACGTTTGTCGAAATTTTTGTGAGGAATGATAAGGCTTGATGATTTAGAATATTATTTCTAAGAAACGGAGTGCGTAAAGAAATAAAAGAGTTCTTCAAATGGAACCCGTCTTTGGAAACTTAAACAGGGAAGTTTGTAGTACGTGCTAAAAAAAACCGAGTCACGGTCGACGTTTGTCGAATGTTTTGTAAGGAATGATAAGACTTGATGATTTAGAATATTATTTCTACGAAACGAAGTGAACAAAACAGTAAAAGAGTTCTTCAAATGGAACCCTTCTTCGTAACCCCAAAAAGGGAAGTTTGTAGTACGTGCTAAAAAAAATGAGTCACGGTCGACGTTTCTCGAAAGATTTGTGAGGAATGATAAGTATTGATGATTTAGAACATTATTTCTAAGAAACGGAGTGCGTAAAACAGTAAAAGAGTTCTTCAAATGGAACCCTTCTTTGG
>NW_019276715.1:0-1221 GCF_002738345.1 Cucurbita maxima | reverse complement strand
TTGAGATTAGAAAATGAAGTATGTTTATAATTTTATGTTATAAATATTTATTTTTGGAGTATTTATCTATTTATCTAAGTTTATAATTGGTTGAAAATAAGATTCATTCAATAAAATTTTTGAGATCTGCTTGCTTTTATTTCAAGGTTTTTTAAATAAAAATAAAAATATTATGTTTTTTTTTATATCTTGAAAAATGAGTTAGGATTATAATAAATAAATAAATAAATAAATTGTTAAGGATATTTAGTAATAAATTATAGTTTACCATATATATTATATTTGATATTTGTCTATTATCGTACGTATCTTTCTATTTATTGCTATTTCTATTTATTACTATTTCCATATACTTGTAATTTATTTGATTATAAATAAGATAACTTTCACACCATTTAGGTGTGATGAATTAATCAAACATTCACATAAATAAATATTTTTTACCCACACAAAATACTACAAAAAACTGTTTTACAACCAATAATAATAACACATTACCCAAATGATTCTTAATTATCAATAATTTTTCCAAAATATTCACTGGCATATTTTTCCTCCTATTATATATGTTTTGAAATATGAAAGTTTTAACTGATTTCTTTTTAATATATTTTATTGCAATATAATAAAATGTTATTTATGGATTTTCACATTTTCCATATATATACATAAAATATTATTTTTATTCAAAACAAATAATAAAGAACCAAGAACAATTTTTTTGGAAAAAGCAACAAATCTTAAAGTATTTCAATTTTCCAGAAACTAAGCTTCTTTATTAGAANTATTAAATATTAAAATATATATTATTACCTGAATCGAACCCGTCTTTTTTATTTATTTAATTCCATGAATTATGTTGGTAGATATTAATAGGATTAGATATTTTGAGATTTGAGGACAAACCAAGGAAGAGGACAAGCTAAATGTGCATCAAACACAAAGCTATGAAAGATTAATATGATAAATTTTGAAGTGGGAAACCCAGAAACGTCTCTGTGTTTTAAAACATAAGGACAACAAAAGTTTGGGGTTTTGAAGATCGATGCGATGTCAGTACGCAGGTGGGTTACTATTAATAGAGAGAGAGAGAGAGAGAGAGATCGTATTTGAATATGGAAGTGGGGAACAAAAGTTGAGCTTAGCCAAGCTGGTTTAGCTATTGACACCCGGAACAACGCCCAATCTCCAACAAGATAAGCTATCAAATTCACAAACACA
>NW_019276714.1:0-1221 GCF_002738345.1 Cucurbita maxima | reverse complement strand
CCCGCTCACGCCCATCGCGTTTCGATCATGCCGCCCCGCATGCGTTAAATCCGATTTTGTGCGCTTATTTTTTGTGCGATCATACCAGCACTAATGCAACGGATCCCATCAGAACTCCGCAGTTAAGAGTGCTTGGGCGAGAGTAGTACTAAGTTGGGTGACCACTTGGGAAGTCCTCGTGTTGCACCCCTTTTTTTCTTTCAATTTCTCCCAGTTCTTTTCTTCCTTTCTCTACAAATGAGAACCTCCCCCGCTCACGCCCATCGCGTTTCGATCATGCCGCCCCGCATGCGTTAAATCTGATTTTGTGCGCATGGCATGTCGGGTGCGATCATACCAGCACTAATGCACCGGATCCCATCAGAACTTCGCAGTTAAGCGTGCTTGGGCGAGAGTAGTACTAAGTTGGGTGACCACTTGGGAAGTCCTCGTGTTGCACCCCTTTTTTTCTTTCAATTTATCCCAGTTCTTTTCTTCCTTTTTTTCTTTCAATTTCTCCGAGTTCTTTTCTTCCTTTCTCTACAAATGAGAACCTCCCCCGCTCACGCCCATCGCGTTTCGATCATGCCGCCCCGCATGCGTTAAATCCGATTTTGTGCGCATGGCATGTCGGGTGCGATCATACCAGCACTAATGCACCGGATCCCATCAGAACTCCGCAGTTAAGCGTGCTTGGGCGAGAGTAGTACTAAGTTGGGTGACCACTTGGGAAGTCCTCGTGTTGCACCCCTTTTTTTCTTTCAATTTCTCCCAGTTCTTTTCTTCCTTTCTCTACAAATGAGAACCTCCCCCGCTCACGCCCATCGCGTTTCGATCATGCCGCCCCGCATGCGTTAAATCCGATTTTGTGCGCATGGCATGTTGGGTGCGATCATACCATCACTAATTTACCGCGCATGGCATGTTGGGTGCGATCATACCATCACTAATTTACCGGATCCCATCAGAACTTCGCAGTTAAGCGTGCTTGGGCGAGAGTAGTACTAAGTTGGGTGACCACTTGGGAAGTCCTCGTGTTGCACCCCTTTTTTTCTTTCAATTTCTCCCAGTTCTTTTCTTCCTTTCTCTACAAATGAGAACCTCCCCCGCTCACACCCATCGCGTTTCGATCATGCCGCCCCGCATGCGCTAAATCCGATTTTGTGCGCATGGCATGTCGGGTGCGATTATACTAGCACTAATGCACCGGATCCCATCAGAACTCCGAAGTCAAGCGTGCTT
>NW_019276713.1:0-1222 GCF_002738345.1 Cucurbita maxima | reverse complement strand
CACTCCGTTTCTTAGAAATAATATTCTACATCATCAAGCCATATCATTCCTCAAAAAACTTTTGTCAAACCTCGACCGTGACTCGGTTTTTTTAGCACGTACTACAAACTTCCCTGTTTGGGTTTCCTAAGAAGGGTTTCGATTTGAAGAACTCTTTTACTGTTTTATGCACTCCGTTTCTTAGAAATAATATTCTACATCATCAAGCCATATCATTCCTCACAAAACTTTTGACAAACGTCGACCGTGACTCGGTTTTTTTAGCACGTACTAAAAAGTTCCCAGTTTGGGTTTCCGAAGAAGGGTTCCATTTGAAGAACTCTTTTACTGTTTTATGCACTCTGTTTCTTAGAAATAATATTCTACATGATAAGGCCATATCATTCCTCAAATAACTTTTGTCAAACCTCGACCGTGACTCGGTTTTTTTAGCACGTACTACAAACTTCCCTGTTTGGATTTCCGAAGAAGGGTTCGATTTGAAGAACTCTTTTACTCTTTGATGCACTCCGTTTCTTAGAAATAATATTCTACATCATCAAGCCATATCATTCCTCAAAAAACTTTTGTCAAACCTCGACCGTGACTCGGTTTTTTTAGCACGTACTAAAAAGTTCCCAGTTTGGATTTCCGAAGAAGGGTTCCATTTGAAGAACTCTTTTACTGTTTTATGCACTCCGTTTCTTAGAAATAATATTCTACATCATCAAGCCATATCATTCCTCAAAAAACTTTTGTCAAACCTCGACCGTGACTCGGTTTTTTTAGCACGTACTACAAACTTCCCTGTTTGGATTTCCGAAGAAGGGTTTGATTTGAAGAACTCTTTTACTCTTTGATGCACTCCGTTTCTTAGAAATAATATTCTACATCATCAAGCCATATCGTTCCTCACAAAACTTTTGACAAACGTCGACCGTGACTCGTTTTTTTTTAGCACGTACTAAAAAGTTCCCAGTTTGGGTTTTCGAAGAAGGGTTTCATTTGAAGAACTCTTTTACTGTTTTATGCACTCTGTTTCTTAGAAATAATATTGTACATCATCAAGTCATATCATTCCTCACAAAACATTTGTCAAACGTCGACCGTGACTCAGTTTTTTTAGCACGTACTACAAACTTCCCTGTTTGGGTTTCCGAAGAAGGGTTCGATTTGAAGAACTCTTTTACTCTTTGATGCACTCCGTTTCTTAGAAATAATATTCTACATCATCAAGCCATAT
>NW_019276712.1:0-1223 GCF_002738345.1 Cucurbita maxima | reverse complement strand
CTAATATATTTACTAGCATTCCTATAAATGATTGACATTGAGTTTCTAACTGAAAGCTAAACCATTTTAATAATTCCATGAAGATCTAACTTCCGTTCTTGAGCTTCTAGTATCCAAATTCTTTCAATTTCTCCCAGTTCTTTTCTTTCTTTCTCTACAAATGAGAACCTCCCCCGCTCACGCCCATCGCGTTTCGATCATGCCGCCCCGCATGCGTTAAATCCGATTTTGTGCGCATGGACTGTTGTGTGCGATCATACCAGCACTAATGCACCGGATCCCATCAGAACTCTGCAGTTAAGCGTGCTTGGGCGAGAGTAGTACTAAGTTCGGTGACCACTTGGGAAGTCCTCGTGTTGCACCCCTTTTTTTCTTTCAATTTCTCCCAGTTCTTTTCTTCCTTTCTCTACAAATGAGAACCTCCCCCGCTCACGCCCATCGCGTTTCGATCATGCCGCCCCGCATGCGTTAAATCCGATTTTGTGCGCATGGCATGTCGGGTGCGATCATACCAGCACTAATGCACCGAATCTCATCAGAACTCTGTAGTTAAGTGTGCTTGGGCGAGAGTAGTACTAAGTTCGGTGACCACTTGGGAAGTCCTCATGTTGCACCCCTTTTTTTCTTTCAATTTCTCCCAGTNNGGTGACCACTTGGGAAGTCCTCATGTTGCACCCCTTTTTTTCTTTCAATTTCTCCCAGTTCTTTTTTTTCTTTCAATTTCTCCCAGTTCTTTTTTTTCTCTCAATTTCTCCCGGTTCTTTTTTTCCTTTCTCTACAAATGAGAACCTCCCCCGCTCACGCCCATCGCGTTTCGATCATGCCGCCCCGCATGCGTTAAATCCGATTTTGTGCGCATGGCATGTCGGGTGCGATCATACCAGCACTAATGCACCGGATCCCATCAGAACTCCGCAGTTAAGCATGCTTGGGCGAGAGTAGTACTAAGTTGGGTGACCACTTGGGAAGTCCTCGTGTTGCACCCCTTTTTTTCTTTCAATTTCTCCGAGTTCTTTTCTTCCTTTCTCTACAAATGAGAACCTCCCCCGCTCACGCCCATCGCGTTTCGATCATGCCGCCCCGCATGCGTTAAATACGATTTTGTGCACATGGCATGTCGGGTGCGATCATACCAGCACTAATGCACCGAATCCCATCAGAACTCTGTAGTTAAGCGTCCTTGGGCGAGAGTAGTACTAAGTTCGGTGACCACTTGGGAAGTC
>NW_019276711.1:0-1211 GCF_002738345.1 Cucurbita maxima | reverse complement strand
AAGAAACGTCGACCGTGACGCAGTTTTTTTAGCACGTACTTGTAACGTCCAAGGTTAGGGAATCGATTTTAGGCACTCTTTTACTGTTTTATGCACTCTATTTCTTCCAAATTCTATTCTAAGTCATTATGCTCGATCGCTCCCAAAAGGAATTTCGGAAAACGTCGACCGCTACTAAGTTATTTTAGCAGATGGTGAAAACGTCCTGGATTATGGTTCACAAAATAGGGCTTCGATTTTAAGCACTCTTTTACTGTTTTTCCACACTCCGTTTATTCGACATTCTATTCTAAATCATCAATACTAAACATTCCACAAAAAAGTTTCGAAAAACGTCCAACGCTACTCAGTTTTTTTAGCAGGTGGTGAAAACATCCTGGTTTATGGTTCACAAAATAGGGCTTCGATTTTTAGCACTCTTTTATACAGGTGGTGAAAACATCCTGGTTTATGGTTCACAAAATAGGGCTTCGATTTTTAGCACTCTTTTATAGTTTTTCCACACTCCGTTTATTCGACATTCTATTCTAAATAATCAACACTAAACATTCCACACAAAAGTTTCAAGAAACATCGACCGTGACGCAGTTTTTTTAGCACGTACTTGTAATGTCCAAGGTTAGGGAATCGATTTTAGGCACTCTTTTACTGTTTTATGCACTCCGTTTCTTCCAAATTCTATTCTAAATCATTATGCTCGATCGCTCCCAAAAGGAATTTCGGAAAACGTCGACCGCTCTTAAGTTTTTTTAGCAGATGGTGAAAACGTCGTGGATTATGGTTCAAAAAATAGGGCTTCAATTTTAAGCACTCTTTTACTATTTTTCCACACTCTGTTTATTCGACATTCTATTCTAAATCATCAATACTAAACATTCCACACAAAAGTTTCGAAAAACGTCCAACGCTACTCAGTTCTTTTAGCAGGTCGTGAAAACGTCCTGGATTATGGTTCACAAAATAGGGCTTCGATTTTAAGCACTCTTTTACTGTTTTTCCACACTCCGTTTATTCGACATTCTATTCTAAATCATCAATACTAAACATTCCACACAAAAGTTTCAAGAAACGTCGACCGTGACAAAGTTTTTCTAGCACGTACTTGTAACGTCCAAGTTAGGGAATCGATTTTAGGCACTCTTTTACTGTTTTATGCACTCTGTTTCTTCCAAATTCTATTCTAAATCATTATGCTCGATCGCTCCCAAAAG
>NW_019276710.1:0-1163 GCF_002738345.1 Cucurbita maxima | reverse complement strand
TTTAGACCCATAAGAGTTTAAACTTTAGTTAATTTTGCAATTATAATGGAGAAAAGAAAAGGAACCAAATTTTGAAAGAAAAAGGGAATGTATAACTCTATAGTAATAAGTAAATTTGAATTGCAATAAGCATATTTTACTCATAGAACTCATGTCATATCATATATTTGAATCAAATTAACTTAAACAAATTTTGGCCTTCGCCTACACACTCAAACAATATAAGGAAGTTTGAATTGATGGATCAATAGAAGAATTGAAAATATAAGTTTGAATTTTTGGTTTTGTCTATTGAATTGATGGATCAATAGACAAATTTTATAAGGCTAGTATTCTTGTTTTCTTTTTCTATCGAAATATATATTAATGTCTTGTGTGGTTTACAGCATCCAATTCTCAACTTCCATTAATGCCTCACCTGTTTTTTAAGGTTTTTATTTTTGTATTTTAATGTTTCTATTTTCGTATATTCCTTAAAATTTATATGTATATATTTATCTTAGTTTGTGGGTATCTAACCTAAAATTTTGGATTGGCTATGGACATAGGCGTGCATATCGTCAATCTAGGAACCCAATTCAATTGGGAGTTTAGGGAGAATTTTTCTCGAAGGACATTGTTTTGGTGCAACTTTGCCACTAGATTAGGGCATGCTTCATTCGAAGTTTTCTGGCCAGAAAAGGGAACATGGCTTTCTGATCGATGTAGTAATGAAAGATAATTTGCATATAATAACGGTTTTTCTTTGTTTAATATTCCTCAAAACAAATTTGAGTTCTTGCACCCATGGGAACCTTGTTAAATAATTAAATAATTATTCAATGTATCTTTATGGGTTTTATGGAACACACCTTTGTTAGAACAACAAAGAAAATAAAGTTAGTTTCAATTATTAACTATGTGAATAAGACGAAGGAAGGTAAAATAATTATGGAAAATGATAACAGAGGTACAACTCAAGCTCAAATGAGAGGATTTGGGTAAAACATGGAATTCTCATCACTAATCTAGAGCCACACATTAGTCAAGTCTTCAGGACCACAACATAAAATTATCACCATTAAACTACAATCTATTAGAGATTATCGTTTAAATTTTTTATTAAATTACTCTGAAATACTTAGGATGGTTGATTTTAATGACTAATATCAAAGCCACGAAGA
>NW_019276709.1:0-1223 GCF_002738345.1 Cucurbita maxima | reverse complement strand
TGGTTCCTAAACTTGAGGGAGAGCTTTCAGGAGATGTTGCTGGATTTGGGCCAGTGGGTACGCCTCTTAGTGCCTAGACCCAATGGAGGCGTTCTGGGAGATGTTGGATTTGGTCCAGTTGGGACACGCCTTTTGGTGCCTAAACTTAAGGGAGGGCTTTCAGGAGATGTTGCTGGATTTGGGCCAGTTGGTACACGCCTCTTAGTGCCTAGACCTAATGGTGGAGTTTCGGGAGATGTTGTTGGATTTGGTCCAGTTGGGACACGCCTTTTGGTGCCTAAACTTGAGGGAGGGCTTTCAGGAGATGTTGCTGGATTTGGGCCAGTTGGGACACGCCTCTTTGTGACTAGACCCAATAGAGGTGTTTCGAGAGATGTTGCTGGATTTGGTCCAGTTGGGACACGCCTTTTGGTGCCTAGACTTGAGGGAGGGCTTTCAGGAGATGTTGCTGGATTTTGGCCAGTTGGTACACGCCTCTTAGTGCCTAGACCTAATGGTGGAGTTTCGGGAGATGTTGTTGGATTTGGTCCAGTTGGGACACGCATTTTGGTGCCTAAACTTGAAGGAGGGCTTTCAGGAGACGTTGCTGGATTTGGGCCAGTTGGTACACGCCTCTTAGTGCCTAGACCCAATGGTGGCGTTTTGGGAGATGTTGCTAGATTTGGTCCAGTTGGGACACGCCTTTTAGTGCCTAAACTTGAGGGAGGGCTTTCAGGAGATGTTGCTGGATTTGGGCCAGTTGGGACACGCCTCTTTGTGACTAGACCCAATAGAGGTGTTTCGAGAGATGTTGCTGGATTTGGTCCAGTTGGGACACGCCTTTTGGTGCCTAAACTTGAGGCAGGGCTTTCAGGAGATCTTGCTGGATTTGGGCCAGTTGTTACATGCCTCTTAGTGCCTAGACCCAATGGTGGTGTTTCGGGAGATGTTGCTGGATTAGGGCCAGTTGGGACACGCCTCTTTGTGACTAGAACCAATGGAGGTGTTTCGGGAGATGTTGCTGGATTTGGTCCCGTTGAGACACGCCTTTTGGTGCCTAAACTTGAGGGAGGGCTTTCAGGAGATGTTGCTGGATTTTGTCCGGTTGGTACACGTTTTTTGAGACCCAAAGAAAGCACATTGTCACGCTCATCCCACTTTGCCTCGAGACCATTGAGATTGGACAAAATAGCAACTAGAGAAATCAACAAGAAGGCATAAACCATATTGACATTTTTAAGCAA
>NW_019276708.1:0-1214 GCF_002738345.1 Cucurbita maxima | reverse complement strand
CTTGAGGTGTGGTTCTCTATAGCCCAACTTGTCAAACTCACTCGGGTGCTCATCTCAACCATGATGTAGTTCAACAAGAGAGACCTCGAAAACGACTGGATTATCGCATTAACCATTTGAATCACGTTCTCATCTCAACCATGATGTCATTAAACAAGAGAGACCTCGAAAACGACTGGATTATCGCATTAACCATTTGAATCACGTGCTCATCTCAACCATGATGTCATTAAACAAGAGAGACCTCGAAAACGACTGGATTATCGCATTAATCATTTGAATCACCTCAACCCCTGTTATTGAAATTGAACCAAATATCTATAACATAACTCTAACAAAGGTACCAAGTTCATAAAAGTCTTTTTAATCTAAGATAGAAACCGTAAAATAAAATGAAATAAGAAATAATATTCCATCGTCGAGAATCGAACCCAGGTTTGCTCGGTAAAAGCCAGATATCATAATCGCTAAACGACAATGAAATTTTGGTGTAGATGTCCTGAAGTCTTTTGTCAGATCGCTGAAGAGTTTTAGCATGATCTTTTGCTTAATGTCTAACTCTTCGACACTTCATTCCCTGTGTGTTAGAGTTCTCAGAGCTACCGAGATGTTTCGAGCTGTTCGATTGTGTGGCTCTTTCTTCAAAAGAGTCAACATCAAATGTTAGGTCTTTGATTGGCAACCCATCCAGGGGAGCGTCGATTGCATCGATTCCATCAGCGATCTTCCCATGAGTTATATGGTGCATGACCCTTTTTTATACCATTCACTTTCGAGCACTATCATAGTTTTGCATCGTCCATGAGATACATTGCGGCTAACGTAGCTCTCAGGTCGTATGAGAAAGTTCCTGTAGCCCTCAACTCTCGGGTCGTATGGTAGAGTTCTTAAAGCTACCGCGACATTTCAAAGTGTTCGATCGTGGGGCTTTTTTTTCAAAAGAGTCAACATCAAACGTTAGGTCTTTAGTTGGAAACCCATCCAGGGGAGCGTCGATTGCTTCAATTCCATCAATGGTCTTCCCATGATTTTTTGGTGCATGACTAGTTTGTTATACAATTAAACTTCGAGCGCCACCATAGTTTTCCATCGTCCATGAGATGCATTGTGGGCCAACATAAAAAACACTCCATCCGAATTTCAGATGATTATGAATGATATTTTCAATCCTTTCAAAAAATTTCAATAGTTTATAATGATGATGTGTTGATATT
>NW_019276707.1:591-1205 GCF_002738345.1 Cucurbita maxima | reverse complement strand
AATCATTCCTCACAAAACTTCCAAAAAACTTCGACCGTGACTCGGTTTTTTTAGCACGTACTTCAAACGTCCCAGATTTGGGTTTCCGAAGTAGGGTTCGATTTGAAGCACACTTTTACTGTTTTATTCACTCCGATTCTTCGAATTTCTATTCTAAATCATCAAGCCTAATCATTCCTCACAAAACTTCCAAAAAACTTCGACCGTGACTCGGTTTTTTTAGCACGTACTTCAAACGTCCCAAATTTGGGTTTCCGAAGTAGGGTTCGATTTGAAGCACACTTTTACTGTTTTATGCACTTCGTTTCTTCGAAATTCTATTCTAAATCATCAGGCTGAATCATTCCCCACAAAACTTCCAAAAAACTTCGACCGGTAATCGGTTTTTTTAGCACGTACTTGATATGTCCCAGATTTGGGTTTCCGAAGTAGGGTTCGATTTGAAGCAATCTTTTACTAATTTATGCACTCCGTTTCTTCGAAAATCTATTCTAAATCATCAAGCCTAATCATTCCCCCCAAAACATCCAAAAAACTTCGACCGTCAATCGATTTTTTTAACACGTACTTCAAACGTCCCAGATTTGGGTTTCCGAAGTAGGGTTCGATTTGAA
>NW_019276707.1:0-363 GCF_002738345.1 Cucurbita maxima | reverse complement strand
TTTCCGAAGTAGGGTTCGATTTGCAGCACACTTTTACTGTTTTATGCACTCCGTTTCTTCGAAATTCTATTCTAAATCATCAAGTTTAATCATTCCTCACAAAACTTCCAAAAAACTTCGACCGTGACTCGGTTTTTTTAGCACGTACTTCAAACGTCCCAGATTTGGGTTTCCGAAGTAGGGTTCGATTTGCAGCACACTTTTACTGTTTTATGCACTCCGTTTCTTTGAAATTCATTCTAAATCATCAGGCTGAATCATTCCCCACAAAACTTCCAAAAAACTTCGACCGGTAATCGGTTTTTTTAGCACGTACTTGATACGTCCCAGATTTGGGTTTCCGAAGTAGGGTTCGATTTGAAG
>NW_019276706.1:0-1224 GCF_002738345.1 Cucurbita maxima | reverse complement strand
CTGGACGTGCTCCTCCAATGCAAGGCCATCGAAGATGCATGCGTGAGTTGGGGTGGTGTGGGTTTGGGTGTTGGTGAGAACGACGCAGGGGTGGGTGTGTGGGAGCACGGGTTGGGCGCTCGCGTGGGCAAGGCCTACGGTCGGAAATCGTGGGGCGCCAGTGCTCGCCCCCTCGTGCGTGCGCCAAGCCCCACGCCGCAGCAGCGCCCCCATCACCCTTGCGTGCACATCATGCCTGCCAACACTTGCGCGCGCTACCCCTTGGAGGTTAACCCGCGCGCGCTACCCTCGTGCACTCCCCTCGCACACGTCGAGCCCCATCCTACGCTGCGCGCGATACGTGTCCTACCAACACCATATCAAAAGTGTTGGATTTTACCTCCATTAAAAAACAAAAAAAACATCACACCCAATGATGTGGCAGCGAAAGAATGCTTATCTCAAACATCAAAATGAAGAGTTTTCATACCGGAGCAAGTACGTTACACCAAGACATCCACCATGTCCTTGTGCTTACAACCATCACCCATTAATTGTGAAAGTACGTGTGGAGTGGTCGGTTTGCCGTAATTTTTTTCTTGGGAGCTAAGCAAGATGGAAGAATGATTCCCACAAAATTTCTAGAGCAAGTACACTACACCATGACCTTGTGCTTACAACCATCACCCATTAATTGTGAAAGTACATGTGGAGTGATCGGTTTGCTGTAATTTTTTTCGTGGGAGATAAGCAAGATGAAAGAATGATTCCCACAAAATTTCAGATTTTTTTGACGGCTGTAGCTATTTTTTTCTAATTTCGCATTATTTAATGTTGAAAAATTCATTAAAAAAAATTGGTCGGTTGAAAAGTCATGAAACTTGATTTATTGACCCATGAGAATGTCCCATTCATGAATCGATCGAGTTCCCGGAAAAAAACATTGTAAAACTCGAGATATTCGACCGTATGACGGCTCAGAAAAATCGTGTCTGGGCCTGGCAGACCAAAAATGCCTCAAAATGTACTATATAGGGGGGTGACTAGTCTGCATGGGCTGGCCACGGGGGCGCCCCCTATATCCTCCGCCACCCCCACGCCCCAAGCACTATGCGCCACACATGGGCATATGCTCGGGTCGTCGAGGTGGTGGTCGGAGGTCGAGGGCAGTTGACGGCGGTGGTGCGGTGGCGGAACGCGCACGGTGGGGCAGTGTCGGAACGTTCCCGCGCTCTGGCCAGCCCC
>NW_019276705.1:1017-1224 GCF_002738345.1 Cucurbita maxima | reverse complement strand
CTTATCATTCCTCACAAAACTTTTGAAAAATGTCGACCGTGACTCGGTTTTTTTAGCACGTACTAACAACTTCCCTGTTCGGTTTTCCGAAGAAGGGTTCGATTTAAAGTACTCTTTGACTGTTTTAGGACTCCGTTTCTTAGAAATAATATTCTAAATCATCAAGCCTTATCATTCCAAACAAAACTTTCGAAAAATGTGGACCGT
>NW_019276705.1:0-679 GCF_002738345.1 Cucurbita maxima | reverse complement strand
ATATTCTAAATCATCAAGCCTTATCATTCCTCACAAAAATTTCGACAAACGTCGACCGTGAATCGGTTTTTTAACACGTACTAAAAACTTCCCTCTTTGGGTTTCCGAAAAAGAGTTCGATTTAAAGTACTCTTTGACTGTTTTATGCACTTCGTTTCTTAGAAATAATATTCTAAATCATCAAGCCTTATCATTCCAAACAAAAGTTTTGAAAAAAGTGGACCGTGACTCGGTTTTTTTAGCACGTACTAAAAACTTCTCTGTTCGGGTTTCTGAAGAAGGGTTCGATTTGACGAACTCTTTTACTGTTTTATGCACTCCGTTTCTTAGAAATAATATTCTAAATCATCAAGCCTTATCATTCCTCACAAAAATTTCGACAAACGTCGACCGTGAATCGGTTTTTTAACACGTACTAAAAACTTCCCTCTTTGGGTTTCCGAAAAAGAGTTCGATTTAAAGTACTCTTTGACTGTTTTATGCACTTCGTTTCTTAGAAATAATATTCTAAATCATCAAGCCTTATCATTCCAAACAAAAGTTTTGAAAAAAGTGGACCGTGACTCGGTTTTTTTAGCACGTACTAAAAACTTCTCTGTTCGGGTTTCTGAAGAAGGGTTCGATTTGACGAACTCTTTTACTGTTTTATGCACTCCGTTTCTTAGAAATAATATTCTAA
>NW_019276704.1:0-1225 GCF_002738345.1 Cucurbita maxima | reverse complement strand
AGGTTAGGGAATCGATTTTAAGCACTCTTTTACGGTTTTATGCACTCCGTTTCTTCCAAATTCTATTCTAAATCTTTATTCTCGATCACTACCAACAGGAATTTCGGAAAACAACGACCGCTACTCAGTTTTTTTAGCAGGTGGTTAAAACGTCCTGGATTATGGTTCACAAAATAGGGCTTCGATTTTAAGCACTCTTTTACTGTCTTTCCACACTCCGTTTATTCGACATTCTATTCTAAATCTTTATTTTCGATCACTACCAACAGGAATTTCGGAAAACGCCGACCGCTACTCCGTTTTTTTAGCAGGTGGTTAAAACGTCCTGGATTATGGTTCACAAAATAGGGCTTCGATTTTAAGCACTCTTTTACTTTTTTTCTACACACCGTTTCTTCGACATTCTATTCTAAATCTTTATTTTCGATCACTACCAACAGGAATTTCGGAAAACGCCGACCGCTACTCCGTTTTTTTAGCAGGTGGTTAAAACGTCCTGGATTATGGTTCACAAAATAGGGCTTCGATTTTAAGCACTCTTTTACTTTTTTTCTACACACCGTTTCTTCGACATTCTATTCTAAATCTTTATTCTCGATCACTACCAACAGGAATTTCGGAAAACGCCGACCGCTACTCAGTTTTTTTAGCAGGTGGTTAAAACGTCCTGGATTATGGTTCACAATATTTGGCTTCGATTTTAAGCACTCTTTTACTGTTTTTCCACACTCCGTTTATTCGACATTCTATTCTAAATCAACAATACTCAACATTCCACACAAAAGTTTCGAGAAACGTCGACCGTGACGCGGTTTTTTTAGCACGTACTTGTAACGTCCAAGGTTAGGGAATCGATTTTAAGCACTCTTTTACGGTTTTATGCACTCCGTTTCTTCCAAATTCTATTCTAAATCTTTATTCTCGATCACTACCAACAAGAATTTCCGAAAACGCCGACCGCTACTCAGTTTTTTTAGCAGGTGGTTAAAACGTCCTGGATTATGGTTCACAAAATAGGGCTTCGATTTTAAGCACTCTTTTACTGTTTTTCCACACTCCGTTTATTCGACATTCTATTCTAAATCAACAATACTCAAAATTCCACACAAAAGTTTCGAGAAACGTCGACCGTGACGCGGTTTTTTTAGCACGTTTTTCTAACGTCCACGGTTAGGGAATCGATTTTAAGCACTCTTTTACTGTTTTATGCACTCCGTTTCTTCCA
>NW_019276703.1:0-1225 GCF_002738345.1 Cucurbita maxima | reverse complement strand
TCGAAAGTTTTGTGAGGAATGATTAGGCTTGATGATTTAGAATATAGTTTCGAAGAAACGGAGTGCATAAAATAGTAAAAGAGTTCTTCAAATCGAACCCTACTTCGGAAACCCAAATCTGGGACGTCTGAAGTACGTGCGAAAAAACCGAGACACTGTCGACGATTTTCGAAAGTTTTGTGAGGAATGATTAGGCTTGATGATTTAGAATATAGTTTCGAAGAAACGGAGTGCATAAAACAGTAAAAGAGTTCGTCAAATCGAACCCTACTTCGAAAACACAAATCGGGGACGTTTGAAGTACGTGCAAAAAAACACCTAGTCCCTTTCGACGATTTTCAAAAGTTTTGTGAGGAATGATTAGGCTTGATGATTTAGAATATAGTTTCGAAGAAACGGAGTGCATAAAACAGTAAAAGAGTTCTTCAAATCGAACCCTACTTCGGAAACCCAAATCTGGGGCTTTTGAAGTACGTGCGAAAAAAACCGAGTCATTTTCGACGATTTTCGAAAGTTTTGTGAGGAATGATTAGGCTTGATGATTTAGAATATAGTTTCGAAGAAACGGAGTGCATAAAACAGTAAAAGAGTTCGTCAAATCGAACCCTACTTCGAAAACACAAATCGGGGACGTTTGAAGTACGTGCCAAAAAACACCTAGTCCCTTTCGACGATTTTCGAAAGTTTTGTGAGGAATGATTAGGCTTGATGATTTAGAATATAGTTTCGAAGAAACGGAGTGCATAAAACAGTAAAAGAGTTCTACAAATCGAACCCTACTTCGGAAACCCAAATCTGGGGCTTTTGAAGTACGTGCGAAAAAAACCGAGTATTTTCGACGATTTTCGAAAGTTTTGTGAGGAATGATTAGGCTTGATGATTTAGAATATAGTTTCGAAGAAACGGAGTGCATAAAACAGTAAAAGAGTTCGTCAAATCGAACCCTACTTCGAAAACACAAATCAAGGACGTTTGAAGTACGTGCTAAAAAACACCTAGTCCCTTTCGACGATTTTTGAAAGTTTTGTGAGGAATGATTAGGCTTGATGATTTAGAATATAGTTTCGAAGAAACGGAGTGCATAAAACAGTAAAAGATTTCTTCAAATCGAACCCTACTTCGGAAACCCAAATCTGGGGCTTTTGAAGTACGTGCCAAAAAAACCGAGTCATTTTCGACGATTTTCGAAAGTTTTGTGAGGAATGATTAGGCTTGATGATTTAGA
>NW_019276702.1:987-1226 GCF_002738345.1 Cucurbita maxima | reverse complement strand
ATCCCTCTCATGCCAATGAGAGGGTGGGGCCCCTTGTTCAAGACCTAGAGTCAGTGCTTAAGGGAACTACCTCTCTTCTATCCTTAAAAGTGGGTAGGAGTGAATTCCATCTTGCACCCCACGTCTCTAGCCATTCACCAAATCTTACCCCTGAAATGGGAGGCCTATTGAGTCGGCGAACTTGAGCCACTTTCACCTATGCAAATCTAAGGATAATTCCGAATAAACAGGAGTTCATG
>NW_019276702.1:0-730 GCF_002738345.1 Cucurbita maxima | reverse complement strand
AATAATCGTAAAGTTAATTTTATTCAATAACAATCTTTATTGAATAAACAACAATAATAACTTTATTGAAAATAGAATATGTTTTTGTTTACAAACTATGAGTTTTAGGACATAAAACCCAACAAGAGTCTTAACCTACGTTCATGGCTTCATGAGTTCCAAGCGACGTAGTCTTAACCCGCATCTAAAGGCTTGCCCTCCGATACCGTCCGCTAACCTATGCCCAAGGCTTCATGCATTCCAAGCAGCATAGTCTGAAAACCAACATCCAAGACTTCTTAAGTTCTAGGAGATGTAGTCTAATCCTACATCAAGGGTTTGCCCTATGATACAGTCTAAACACCTAAGCTCAAGGCTTCATGCATTCCAAGCAGCGTAGTCTAAGTCATGAGCACGTTGTACCATGAGAGGTCTTAGGAGTTTTTGATTCTTGGCTAGGGTAACTTCTCGTTCCATAGAATGGCACTTTCATAATTATCCATATCATCAGGGTAATTTGGTAATTTACAACTTTCAGAATATTTTATTATTATTTTTTATGCTAAATTCATAATTCTCCTAAAAAATTTTCATCTCTTGTTGGTCATTTATTGGTCCTTGAGAATCTTGAAATTCCCATTAGATAAGGAATTAAATATCCGAAAAGTTCCTTAAAAATTGAAAAGTGACCTTTTCGTCCTTTACTCTTAGGCATTTATTCCCAATACTTCTCCAAAGGCCTTAATAAACA
>NW_019276701.1:0-1226 GCF_002738345.1 Cucurbita maxima | reverse complement strand
TACTTCAAATTACTAAAATTTGGGTTTCCGAAGTAGGGTTCGATTTGAAGAACTCTGTTGACGTTTTTATGCACTCCGTTTCTTAGAAATAATATGATAAATCATCAAGCCTTATCATTCCTCACAACACTTTCGAAAAACGACGATCGTGACTCGGTTTTTTTAGCACGTACTTCAAATTTCCCAGATTTGGGTACTTTCGAAAAACGACGATCGTGACTCGGTTTTTTTAGCACGTACTTCAAATTTCCCAGATTTGGGTTTCTGAAGTAGGGTTCGATTTGAAGAACTCTGTTGACGGTTTTATGCACTCCCTTTCTTAGAAATAATATTCTACATCATCAAGCCTTATCATTCCTCACAAAACCTTCGAAAAACGAAGATCGTGACTCGGTTTTTTTAGCACGTACTTCAAATTTTAAGGATTTGGGTTACCGAAGTAGGGTTCGATTTGAAGAACTCTGTTGACGTTTTTATGCACTCCGTTTCTTAGAAATAATATGATAAATTATCAAGCCTTATCATTCCTCACAAAACCTTCGAAAAACGACGATCGTGACTCGGTTTTTTTAGCACGTAATTAAAACTTCCAAGATTTGGGGTTCCGAAGTAGGGTTCGATTTGAAGAACTCTGTTGACGTTTTTATGCACTCCGTTTCTTAGAAATAATATGATAAATCATCAAGCCTTATCATTCCTCACAAAACCTTTGAAAAACGATTATCGTGACTCGGTTTTTTTAGCACGTAATTAAAAATTCCACGATTTGGGGTTCCGAAATAGGGTTCGATTTGAAGAACTCTGTTGACGTTTTGATGCACTCCGTTTCTTAGAAATAATATGATAAATCATCAAGCCTTATCATTCCTCACAAAACTTTCGAAAAACGACGATCGTGACTCGATTTTTTTAGCACGTAATTAAAAATTCCACGATTTGGGGTTCCGAAATAGGGTTCGATTTGAAGAACTCTGTTGACGTTTTGATGCACTCTGTTTCTTAGAAATAATATGATAAATCATTTAGCCTTATCATTCCTCACAAAACTTTCGAAAAACGACGATCGTGACTCGGTTTTTTTAGCACGTACTTCAAACTACCACGATTTGGGTTTCCGAAGTAGGGTTCGATTTGAAGAACTCTGTTGACGTTTTTATGCACTCCGTTTCTTAGAAATAATATGATAAATCATCAAGCCTTATCATTCCTCACAAAACTTTCGAAAA
>NW_019276700.1:815-1226 GCF_002738345.1 Cucurbita maxima | reverse complement strand
TTTTTTTAGCACGTTCTTCAAACGTCCGAGACTTGGGTTTCCGAAGTAGGTTTCGATTTAAAGAACTCTTTTACTGTTTTATGCACACCGTTTCTTCCAAATCCTATTCTAAATCATCAAGCCTAATTATTCCTCACAAATCTTTCGAAAAACATAGACCGTGACTCGGTTTTTTTAGCACGTACTTTAAACGTCCCAGATTTGGGTTTTCGAAGTAGGGTTCGATTTGAAGAACTATTTTACTGTTTTATGCACACCGTTTCTTCGAAATCTTATTCTAAATCATCAAGCCTAATCATTCCTCACAAATCTTTCGAAAAAAGTCGACCGTGACTCGGTTTTTTTAGCACGTACTTCAAACGTCTCAGATTTGGGTTTTCGAACTAGGGTTCGATTTGAAGAACTCTTTTA
>NW_019276700.1:0-702 GCF_002738345.1 Cucurbita maxima | reverse complement strand
AAATCCTATTCTAAATCATCAAGCCTAATCATTCCTCACAAATCTTTTGAAAAACTTCGACCGTAACTCGGTTTTTTTAACACGTACTTAAAACCTCCCAGACTTGGGTTTCCGAAGTAGGGTTCGATTTGAAGAACTGTTTTACTGTTTTATGCACACCGTTTCTTCGAAATCCTATTCTAAATCATCAAGCCTAATCATTCCTCACAAATCTTTCGAAAAACGTCGACCGTGACTCGGTTTTTTTAGCACGTTCTTCAAACGTCCCAGACTTGGGTTTCCGAAGTAGGGTTCGATTTGAAGAACTATTTTACTGTTTTATGCAGTCCGTTTCATCGAAATCCTATTCTAAATCATCAAGCATAATCATTCCTTACAAATCTTTCGAAAAACAAAGACCGTGACTCGGTTTTTTTAACACGTACTTCAAACGTCCCAGACTTGGGTTTCCGAAGTAGGGTTCGATTTGAAGAACTATTTTACTGTTTTATGCACACCGTTTCTTCGAAAACCTATTCTAAATCATCAAGCCTAATCATTCCTCACAAATCTTTTGAAAAACTTCGACCGTAACTCGGTTTTTTTAACACGTACTTCAAACGTCCCAGACTTGGGTTTCCGAAGTAGGGTTCGATTTGAAGAACTGTTTTACTGTTTTATGCACTCCGTTTCTTAGAAATAATATTCTAAATCATCAAGCCT
>NW_019276699.1:688-1226 GCF_002738345.1 Cucurbita maxima | reverse complement strand
GCACGTGTTTCATACGTCTCGGTTCTGGATTTTGTGAATTAGGCTTTCGATTTTAAGAAATTTATTGCTGCTTTATACACTCCGTTTCTTCGACATTCAATTCGAAATCATCGTGCCTAATCATTCTACACAAAAGTTTTCAAAAACATTCACTGTTTCTAGTTTTCTTTTAGCACGTGTTTCAAAAGTTCCTGTTTGGGGTTTACGAAATAGCGTTTCAATTTTAAGCACTTTTTTACTGCTTCATACACTCCGTTTCTTCGACCCTCAATATTCAATCATCATGCCTAATTATTCCCCATGAAAGTTTTGAAAAACATGGACAGCTACTCGGTTTCTTTAGCACATTTTTCAAACGTCCCGGTTTGGGGTTTTCGAATTAGGGTTACGATTTTAAGCAATTTTTAACTGCTTTATACACTCTGTTATTTCGACATTCTGTTGTAAATCATCATGCTTAATCATTTCCCAGAAAAGTTTCTTAAAATATGGACATTTACTCGGTTTTCTCAGCACGTGTTTCATACGTCTCGGTTCT
>NW_019276699.1:0-243 GCF_002738345.1 Cucurbita maxima | reverse complement strand
ATTTTAAGAAATTTATTGCTGCTTTATACACTCCGTTTCTTCGACATTCAATTCGAAATCATCGTGCCTAATCATTCTCCACAAAAGTTTTCAAAAACATTCACAGTTTCTAGTTTTCTTTTAGCACGTGTTTCAAAAGTTCCTGTTTGGGGTTTACGAAATAGCGTTTCAATTTTAAGCACTTTTTTACTGCTTCATACACTCCGTTTCTTCGACCCTCAATATTCAATCATCATGCCTAAT
>NW_019276698.1:779-1227 GCF_002738345.1 Cucurbita maxima | reverse complement strand
TTTACTGTTTTATGCACTCCGTTTCTTCGAAACTATATTCTAAATCAGCAAGCCTAATCATTCCTCACAAAACTTTCGAAAATCGTCGAAAATGACTCGGCTTTTTTCGCACGTACTTCAAACGTCCAAGATTTGGGTTTCCGAAGTAGGGTTCGATTTGACGAACTCTTTTACTGTTTTATGCACTCCGTTTCTTCGAAACTATATTCTAAATCATCAAGCCTAATCATTCCTCACAAAACTTTCGAAAATCGTCGAAAATGACTCGGTTTTTTTCGCACGTACTTCAAAAGCCCCAGATTTGGGTTTCCGAAGTAGGGTTCGATTTGAAGAACTCTTTTACTGTTTTATGCACTCCGTTTCTTCGAATCTATATTCTAAATCATCAAGCCTAATCATTCCTCACAAAACTTTCGAAAATCGTCGAAAGGGACTAGGTGTTTTTTGG
>NW_019276698.1:0-593 GCF_002738345.1 Cucurbita maxima | reverse complement strand
CTTTTACTGTTTTATGCACTCCGTTTCTTCGAAACTATATTCTAAATCATCAAGCCTAATCATTCCTCATAAAACTTTCGAAAATCGTCGAAAATGACTCGGTTTTTTTCGCACGTACTTCAAAAGCCCCAGATTTGGGTTTACGAAGTAGGGTTCGATTTGAAGAACTCTTTTACTGTTTTATGCACTCCGTTTCTTCGAAACTATATTCTAAATCATCAAGCCTAATCATTCCTCACAAAACTTTCGAAAATCGTCGAAAGGGACTAGGTGTTTTTTGGCACGTACTTCAAACGCCTCAGATTTGGGTTTCCGAAGTAGGGTTCGATTTGAAGAACTCTTTTACTATTTTATGCACTCCGTTTCTTCGAAACTATATTCTAAATCATCAAGCCTAATCATTCCTCACAAAACTTTCGAAAATCGTCGAAAATGACTCGGTTTTTTTCGCACGTACTTCAAAAGCCCCAGATTTGGGTTTCCGAAGTAGGGTTCGATTTGAAGAACTCTTTTACTGTTTTATGCACTCCGTTTCTTCGAAACTATATTCTAAATCATCAAGCCTAATCATTCCTCACAAAACTTTCGAAAAT